>NC_083639.1:17165117-17465117 GCF_963576545.1 Limanda limanda
TTCAGACAACTCACATTCAAACGTTTATTGGAGCATTAGAACAGGTTTAGTGTTTGGCGTCCAGGCTCCAACTTAATCACTCCCCCATGTGATTACACAGGAATGATGAGAGTGATGAGAAAATACTCTCAACCCCCCGGTCGGAGCCTACAGGTGGATGCTTGGGTGGTGGAGGGGCTGAAGCAACTGGTAGCAATACTGCAGCAGCAGTGCGAGCAAAGGGGATGAGACGGGTGTGACTTATAGATGTTTTATGGAGAGTGAGGTATGTCACATTAATGGAGCAGCGAAGCTCAGGTTTGCTGCCTGAACTAGTTCACTGGCGTCGCTCCATTAAAACACTTTAAATCTGTGCTGTGCAAGGGCAGCCGTTGGCTTGCACAGCAGTTCTGGTCCAAGTTGTGATACATGCATAATTGTATGCTCTTTATGTTCTTTGGTGAGTTATGCTAAGTCTGTGTTGTCAACAAAATTTGTATACATTCTTGTTTAATAAGTTACATTTTCACAAAAATGTATTTTTTTGCTGCTATTGCCCAAAATCTTATGACAACTTTGAAAAAAAGACAACTAGTTTTGATATTTGTTGTTTTTTAATTGAAAATATGAACAACATCTGAAGGCAACAACGTGTTCCTCAAGAAAAGACAACTGGAAAAAAGCTTTTATATTGTTCAGAAACCTCCGTGCTAACAATCAATAAGGAACCAGAATCCTTTTGACATCGTGATAATAACATGTTTATCCCTGCTGTCCTTGAGCCTGAAGGTCAAACAGAAGAGAGAGGGTTTGAATCTGAAAATAAAAGAGTGGAGACAGGAAAGAGGAGACTGAGGAGGAGGAGGTGAGGAGTGGGGGGGTATAAGAAGACAAAAATAACAACGGCATGTGTCTGTCTCTCCTTGGTATTTTCCATTCTGTTACACAAAATCCCTCCTTCCCCTCTCCTCAATCCCTTCCTCGCTCTTGTCCAGCTCCTCCCCTCCTCCCTGTCATTGGTCAGCCGGTCGGCTCCACAGAGCCACAAACTTGTTCTTGCCTCATCCAAGTGGCTCAGAGAGTCCACTGGGGGGAAAGAGGCAAAGCTGGGAAAGGAGAGCAGCAGAGAAGCAGGGCAGCATCAGTCACTTTGGAGCCTTCCAGACTCAGAGGTAGCAGAGGAGGTGAGAGATGAGCTGCAGCTGAACTCTCACAGGGCTCACTGACACCACACCACAACCTGATTGGTTTCTTTCCCACGATTCTCCAGCAACATGAGCTCCTCATCCTCCAACCTGCACAAAAAACGCCTGCCATGTGAGTAAACCATTCTTTCAAACTTCTGAACCTTAAGCAGACATGTTTCACTTCAGGCGGATGTTTTGAGACGTGACGACAAGTTTGCTCCATTTACAGAGTTTCCGTTTTCAGATGTGGGGCATGACATTAGAGGGGAAACTCCAAATTGGGCTGTCAGAAGTAGAACACACACACACAGACAGACATACATGGAGCTAGAGCTTTAAAATTGCTGCTGCTGTATGAATGGGGAAGTGACCAGTCCCAGTGCAGTGCCAGCCAAAAGTCAGACAGGAATGTTGAATCATCATCCTGAGTAATGTTCACTAATTCCAAGTGAGTAGGTCACACACTCACAAACACACACGCACACACACATAATGACACACACACACACACACACACACACACACACACACACACACACACACACACACACACACACACACACACACACACACACACACACACACACACATACACACACTTGTGTCTATAGTCGTGAGGACACTCATTGACATAATGCATTGCCCAGCCCCTTACCCTAACCGTAACCATCACAACTAAATACCCAACCCTGACCCTAACCCGAACCCAACCCTAACCCTTACTCTAACCATTACCCTAACCAGAAAGACATGCACGCACGCACACACACACACACACACACACACACACACACAAACACACACACACACACACACACACACACACACACACACACACACACACACACACACACACACACACACACACACACACTGAGGATCTCTGGTTCTAATAGGATTGTGGCTGCAGAGCTCACCAGGGGTCTGACTGCAGTAGGGTCTGCAGCTTGCCCCCATGCAGAATTGAATTAGCTGCGATGAGATCAGTTTGTGATCTCACGAGGCTAAAAACAACCCCAGGGAAGGCGCCTCCCACCTGTTGCTTGGCCGACCCGGCCTCCAGTCCCTCACTGACCATGCTCTCCTGTTTTATTATCATTGTGGGAATGTGCCTGCCAGAGTGCACATGCGTGTGCTGTGGAGTGAAGGACCGGCCAGCTGCAGGAAGCATGTTACTCATGAACTGTCTGCGCTCTATCTTTGATTAATCACACAATGAGTCTGAGGGATACACAGTATGTGTCTGCTGTCAAGTCACTGGGTCATTGATGGAACATACTCATTAGAATTTTTACTGCGGTCTTACTGCTTCGAGAGCATTAAGAACTTCTGGTGGGAAAATAAGTCAAGGGTCTCTTGAAAGCTGCAGGAAGCCACAGCAGTGTATTGAACTAAATGGCAACATCAGCATGCTAATGTGGTAACCATGACAATGCTAATGTCAAGAAGGTATAGGAGGAGGCCGTCACAGCTGTGCGGTTTGCTGTAAGTGGACTTAATGTGGAATTATGCTTCTCTGAAGATGCAGGTAAACGTCATTGAATGTAGACATTATGTTCTCACATATTTTCTGTACCCTGGTCCTTGAAACCACTCAGTGCATAAAACATCCCACGCTTCTGGTTGGCTTGAGGAAGCTAAGCAAACTACCTGTCCCAAACTAAAGTCAGAGAATATGAACTCTGTCAGATTGAATAATTATTTTTTTTTAAATTTGAAATTCAGTTTAAATATGATTTCACTTGACATAATACATTTTTTTACATTATGTTATTTCCATAGCACATTTAAAAACAGGATTTACAAAGTGCTTAGACAGACAAATCTAAGACAGGATACTCTGTGTTATTTCCAAAAATGTACTAATAAAAACGATAAAACAATAACAAGACTGAATCATGTAAAAGCAGTAATTACATATAAAACAGTTTAGGGACAATAAACAAGAGGACAAAATTACAACAACGCAAATAAACATGAATAAAAATAACATAGGATGATAAAAGGAAATATACAATTGATAAATGGTTCTGTCAAATACACTACCAGTAAAACGTTTCTCAGTGTTTAATCGGGTTTAACTACTGATGTCGGCTCACCGCTCTCTAACATTGGCTCTCAACATCATGCTCATTTTCAGCAGTTCCATATAGTTAAAGAAAATAGTTTAATAGTGTTAATAGTGTCAAGATATAACAGGAATATTGACAGAATCATAGTAAATGTGAAGGAAACTCATGTGGTGCAAATACATAGATTATAACCCTAACCCTAACACTTTAAGTTAATTATACTTATGGGTCTGTGTGTGATTATACTAAACAGCGCTGCCTGGATGGCTGAGAAGCAGAGCAGCCCTGGGGAACACAGACCAGCTCCTCTCATTAGTTCTCTAACAAATTCATCTCCTCACTGTTGAGCTGAATCCTCTGTGTATAGAAAGTGTTAGTTCCTTCAGGCAGACATTGAGCAGAGGAAGACAGCATCACTACAGTTAGCATCGTGTAAACACTCCAACCACAAAAAAACAAATTCACCTGTTTAGTCTTTTAATAATTTGGAGCTGGAGGATCAGGATCACCTGATGATCAAAGAAGAAAAGAGACGGAACATTTGTCAGTAAATAATTGGACGCTAAGACTGTCACATCAACTTTTATATCATTATTTTGTCTCATGGCCACCAACGCTCCCCTACACGTGATGCTCAATTCAATGACAGAACATTTGAGCTATTTACTAATTTGCTGGTTCCAGCCTCTCAAACAGGCAGATAGAGGATATAAACCTAAAAACTCACTTGCAAAACTAGTACTTCTAGACATTTTGTGAACCAATAAGTGAAAATAACAAATCCGTCAAACTCCAAAAATGAACTCTATGATACCTCTCAGACAAAGTTACAGACTAGATGGCGAACATCGTTGAGCATCTAGCAGCTTAAGAGACAGATAGCGTGCTGCATTCAAACTTGTGAGCTCGTGGTTATGACATAAGTAGACGTGAACATCAGGTGGTTAAGTCATGAGAACACCAGGCAACAACAGCACGGTGGTATTATTGTTATTACTGTCAGCGTCCAAAAGGCAAAAAGCTTGACAGGCAAGCAGCCTAGTAACATAGATCAGGAGATGCAAATACATAATGACAGAGGCCAAATGTATCTTATGTATCTTAATCTTAATCAAATAGGCCTTTGGGAATAGCTACATTTCCCTTATACATAGTATAAAATTACAATATATTAACTTGTCATCAAACACAAAATGAACTTGTATGCCCTTTACTTTTCTAATGGTGTTCTTGGACCCCTCTTCTGAATACAGTTAACATGACCCTATTTAAAGGCAGGTTGCAAAAATATCAACTCCAAATAAATGCTTATGTTGCAGGGTTGGATTATAGACTGTATAGAAAAATTTACAACATGACTGCAGGCTTCAAAAGGACAAAATGCAAACGTAGATGAAGATAATGCAAGTTTAAGGCTTTAGGAGGGGATATATAAAATAAAGGTGAGAAATTGTAACACTGGTATTTTCTCTTTATTTGTCTGATTATAACTGAGGAATTGTGGAATTAGTATGTAGATACAAATGACAAGACATTCAGTTTACTTTAGTTCCAGTGGAGCAGAGAAAACTAATCATATTATGACATTTAAAAGCATATTGAAACCCATCCATAAGTATTTGTAGAGGTTACAGCAAAACAAAAGATTAAAAAAAAATCTGTAAAATACTTTAAACACTGTTATCTTCAGCCCAACCCGGTCTCCACAAACAAGGAGGAGAAATGTTTGAGGGACTGTGTTGGCTTTAACCAAACACTCTTAGTTCTCCCGGCTGACGGGAGAATAGCTTTAAACCTTCCTCACATAAACTGGCAGAGACAGTGCGGCTTTTCCGGGAAGAACTGGGAGCAGTGTGAATGCTGAAGTGATTACAATGAGGACAGAAGTCCGCTCATGTGAGGATCTAAGGCAGAAAGAAGCATTCGGAGAGAGAGACCCAGCTCTGACCCTGAGTCACAGTTGACAGACTCGGATAGACGCATCCACTGGATGATTCAGTTGTTATTATGAGATTTTTTTGAAGGGAATTTCTGGGTTTAACAATGTTGGTCCGTCTGTTGCCAACCACAAACTCGTTCATGCTGTTAACTTTAATATAAAGTCCTAAAACTTTACCGACCGCCACTGAATATGGTTAATAACCTTATTCCAGTATTAATTAACAGTCACTGCAGATAAGAGGATTTGTAAATGTGTGTGTCAGTACTTTGTCAGCTGCTGAAGCTTATTGTGTTGATCACAACTCATGACAGTCTGCCTGTGGGCTTATGGAGGCCAGTGGGACAGGACAGTCCCCTACAAACCCTCCCATTGTTAGAGTGGATGTGATCCAGGCAGGAGGGAAGGAGGGAGAGAGAGGGTTAACACTGATGTCACTGTTTATCTGACTAACTGGGCTAATGGTGCTGGACACTGCTTTGTCCCAGTGAAGAGAGAAAAGACAGATCCAATATGCAAATAACGCGCTCACACACACACACACACACACACACACACACACACACACACACATGCACACACACGCACGCACACACGCGCCTAGGCACTTAAACACAGACCAGATAGGCACACAAACACACATCAATAGCTGCCATTAATAATTCACGGTCCTTGCAACTAGAGCCCAGTAAATGGCAGCATTTGAAAAGAGAACAGTGAGAGAGAGAGAGAAACCAAAAATAAAAGTGTGAGACAGAGCAGCTGCACAGTCTCCAACAATGTTTTTGTCCTTTAGACAAATGTGGCCACCTGCCTGTTTTTTTGTTTAGAGGGATGAGAAATGGGTACAGGCAGGCTAAGTAATGGTTGTTAAAACGCAGTAGAGGAATTCTACATCAAGACCCTCAGGATGCAATAGATGGTTTAAACATCATGTTTCTAAATGTGTGGTTGTGTGTTCATGCTGTTAGAGCAGGATAACTCCTCCACCAGTGCCCACCCTGTCCCTGCACCACACTTTAAGACCACAGAGACACTATTAATCACAGCAACAGTCTCAGCAAAGGGACTGATCCCTGCAGCTGTAGATTGTCAACAGTCCGCTGCAGCTGCTGCTGAGGTCAGTGCTGGACGGTGCAGAGGAGACTCCCTGTAAAAATAAGATGTATCCTCATATTTGTAAGTAAAGAAGGTGTGCAGGTGTGTCCTCTTTATTCCTCCAACCCACAACCATGTGTTGACTCACTTTCAGCCTACCTCTCCAATCATGTGCGTTATTATCAGATATCCTCCGCCCGTCATCCATACATTTCCTCCTTCTCTCTCTCTCTCTCTCTCTCTCTCTCTCTCTCTCTCTCTCTCTCTCTCTCTCTCTCTCTCTCTCCCTCGCTCCCTCTCTCTGTCCTGTCTCAAAGTGTGTGGCTGGAAAGGCCTTAGCCCAAACAAGTGTTACGTCAGAGGTTCACATCTGTCCACTGTTTAATATAACCACAAAACTGTTTGCAAGAGACAGCAAGAACTGTTATACTTGGACTGAAGTATGGGGGACAAAAATGACTTATTTATCAACCAGTCAATACTTTATGTAAAGTATCCCACGATTTGTACTTCCCTAACACCAGTGGGACATTTCTAGGCATTTTGCCTCAATGATAAGTGCCTAGAAGTGTCCAGCTCATTCTAATTGGTCGGGACATTTCTAGGCATTTTGCTTTAAATACAGAAAAAAAAAAAAAAAAATTAAAGACACATTAAATAGAATAATAATTAACTGCATTTTAAATAAATACATACTTTTAATTGATTGGGAATATATGTAGCAAGTATCTTATATTTAATTTATATAAAATAATTAAAGCCTTTGTTTGATCTTTGTATACATTGCTCTTTCTATTTACATAGCCATAATTACTTTTAAATTGCACATATATATTTCCATTAATTCATCATTTCTGTGATATTTTTGCATTCCTATATAACCCTGTGTATCCTTATATTTATTCATTGTCATATCTTTTTATGTTTTTATATATTTATTCAGTAACCCTAACCCTCTATACTGACACCATAGGAAAACAGTGAAAAGCCTTAAGTCCTGACATTTTTTTTGCGTTACTTAAACCACTGTTTTCAATATAAATCTAAATTGAGGCAACACATGGACGTATGTACCACCACCATTTGAAAAGGGATGACCTCATTCATTTGTATAAGGAAACCACTTCTGAGAAGAAATGCTCAGCTTGGATTAAAGGAATCAAACCGAGAGTCTGGCAAACTGCTCTATTATAAACACAGAGGAGGAAACGCTGGTTCCCACCGGGGTTTCTGTTTAACTACTGTTCACTGGGGGGCTCTGGTCCGTGCTGCCCCGACAACCACAAACAACTGGATCATCTGCGCTGGCAATTTTCTCAGCTCTCTACTCGACCTTCCCTCCTCAAAGTCACAGGGGACTTTGTGCTTGGGGTCTCACATTTTTCATTTAGCACAGTGAAGTGACTGCAGCCTGTGGGTGACATTGAGTTCATTGACATTAAGCCTCCAGATCAATGTGCTTCCTCTGTGAAGTTGCTGCTTCTAAACCAGCGTGTCGGGGTCCCGTCCTTGAAAACATGATCGGGGGGAGGCACATGACAGGTGGTGGTTCATGGTGTTTACACCAGAAGATGTGTCTCAATGGAAAAACAGTCAGAGGACAGACGGGCATTGAATGATCTGTGCATCATCATGAGTGAATGATGTGATTAATCTGCTGTCATCCTTTTTTACAGTAATTTATGAAATGCCTACAGAAATGAGGGCTGTTCCCCACAGTGCACACACATTTCTTTTATTCGGTAATTTGATTACCGTTTTCTATTGGCTTATAAAACAACGTGTAACAAATGAGGTTGAGTTTTGGCGTGTCCCCCTCTGCTAGATCCCCCAAAAAAGAAAAGATTTCCAGTAACCGCCTTCATGTCGGAGGAGTGCAGGCCAGTCCTGTTCTCTTACATCTCTGCCTTTGTCCAGCTCTGAATGGACCCTTTCTCTCTCTGCCCCCTGAGCAGGAGGAGGATCTGGGTTTGTCTTTATGTGGGGAGGCAGAGTGGCACACACACGCACATTGGGCCCTGTCCGCTCCGCTGTCTGTATCTCCTGCCTGTTCCCAGCCCTGACCTCTGACCTCTGCCTCCTTAAGTCTGCCAAGCACAGAGGAGGGAAGAGAGGAGGGAGACAGATAGTAAAATAGAAAGAAAGCAAGGAAGGAGGGACAGATGGTAGGGAGGAAGGAAGGAAGGAAGGAAGGAAGGAAGGAAGGAAGGAAGGAAGGAAGGAAGGAAGGAAGGAAGGAAGGAAGGAAGGAAGGAAGGAAGGAAGGAAGGAAGGAAGGAAGGAAGGAAGGAAGGAAGGAAGGAAGGAAGGAAGGAAGGAAGGAAGGAAGGAAGGAAGGAAGGAAGGAAGGAAGGAAGGAAGGAAGGAAGGAAGGAAGGAAGGAAGGAAGGAAGGAAGGAAGGAAGGAAGGAAGGAAGGAAGGAAGGAAAGAAAGAAAGAAAGAAAGAAGGAAGGAAGGATGGATAAAGAGACGGATAGACAGAAGGACGGTAGGGATGAAGGACTTGAGGAAGGATGGAGGGGGGAAAGAAGGAAGGAAGAAAGAAAAGAAGAAAAGGACATAAAAGAATTACATAACTGAAGCCAGATCAAGCCAGAGAGGTATATACAGGAGATAGACAGATGAGTAGATGGGGAAAACAGTAAAAAAAGACAGAAAAAAAGGCAGACATTTTACATTACGAGACAAAGGTTACAGAACAAAGAGAAGAGAAAGAGAGCGACAGAAAAAAAGAAACAAAGAGCTATAACGAGGGGCAAAATGAGCTCTGTGTTATGTACAACTCTCCTTTTGTTGAGCACATCTTTGAAACTCGCCTCTCTTCAGCCTCAAAGGAACCTATATCTCGCTAAAGAACAGAACTTGAACATGATTGGACGGATCCACTTGTCAACAACCACGTGATTGGTTTCCCACACTAACCATCACCCGCTCAAACAACCTTGACCCTGAAATAAATCTAAATGGCAGGGAGGTGGTGCATCTGTCGAGCGTCAGGCCTAAACATAGTTAATGGCAGGTTCAGAGGGGACTCTTTAAGGTCATTAGTGGAGGCTAATCTTCAGCTCTTGAATCCTAGCTGTGCAATCACTGACATGGACCCTCCACGAGCAGTACAACAATTCCCTATCAGAGCCCAGCTAGATGTAATGTTCTTCAAGCATTCAGGTTATATGAGTGAAAATCAGGGGAGAAGTGAGCTGTATGAAAAAAATCCTATTTACAAGACGGGCTCCAGATAGTGGAGAAAAATTCATCATGACTATAAACTGAACTGATCTGACAAGTGACATATCAGCATATGATCAATATAAAAATATCTCAACCCGAGATAGTGTCAACAATCTCAGGTTGGGATATGTTTCAAAAGGCAGCTATTTAACGTATATATTATTAAGATGTTGCATGGACAGGTAGCCCGTAATGAAAAACATGAATTTCCTGAAGAACTTCACAGGATAAATATCATATTGAATAGCAGTCTGCTCTCGTTTTAAATGAAAGGGACGGCTAGACCTGTATTCAATACAACTTCAAAAACATATTCAATTGACCTTCCGAAACAAGAAAGGATGCCAGATAAATAGTTTGGTCAAACATAAAAGTTATGAGAAAAATATCAAACCAACCATTAAACCCAGTCTAATGGATCAGGTACAATATATTTCAAATTAATACAAATGTACAATCAGGAACAAAATAGCAAAATTATACCCTAATTATATCGTTTTGAGGATGAAGTTACTCATAAGCAATTATGGGATTCGTGTAACAGGTTAAACACGAGTAACCACAGGTATAATTCGTACAAACAAAGGGACACAAAACATCATGGCCACCAAGATAAAAAATGTGTTCACTGTTGGACAAGTGGGTTTGAGAGAGGTGCACTTGAAAATCATTACCATCTACCTTTGAATTCCACTAACGACTGTCTGTATGTGAAAAGCATATCTTGCGAACCATTCATCTTAAAAGCTTCATACTCGGTATGTGTGACCTGAATGGCCTCAGAAAGTGCAGTGTCAAATTGGGTGCGATTTAGACACGCCATCCTGTCAACATTGGAGGCAGGGCAGTGTATCTTCAGTCTGTAAACTGATCTGACCATGTCTCCTTCTGCATCGGACAAATGAAAGCAGTGGTCGGCAACTGGGTCAAACCAGGGGTCCAAATAGCCATCAGATCATTTTAGTATTGCTTTATATCGAGAGCTTTTATTTTGAAAAGATGTGAATTTGGGTCTGAAGATTGTGTGGATGCTTTACAGTCCTCTGGATTACCTGACATGCAATGTATGAAAAAATAGCACCATTTTGGGAAATCATGCAAACTTACACCACACATGTGAACTGTAATAAAGGTAATTCATTTTCATTTTATGAGAAACATTGACCATAACCCAGGTAGGATGAACACAAAGCTTTCTAACCTAAATCTGCAACGTTGACAGTTTGAGGAACATTCATTATTGACATGGAATAATTCTGAAGTAGCTCAGGAGCATTACCACAGGACAAGAGAACTATCCATTCCAAACAGGCCGGTTTGGAAAGCTGCTCAAATCAAATAAGAAACATTAACTTTAAACAATTTAATTCAATATTTTTAAATTAAAACAAGTAAACGTAAAAATACCCTCATTTGACAAGGAGTCTGGGCATGTCTGGCTGTGAATAGCTGTGACACACACACACATTATTGAATTTAGGACAGAAGGAAAAGAAAGAGAGACAGAAAGAGACAAGACAAAGACATAGGGATAGAATGAAAGGAATGATATGAGGTGAAGTTAATGCCAGCAGGTTAACTCTCCATCCTCGCCCTGGAGCGGCCTCACACCCTCCAGACGTCTTGAGACATGATACTAAAGACTCTGGGTTGTGGTGGGACTGCAGCAGAGTGGACATGTGATCCAATCGGTGGTGGAGACTGCGGTCGTGGCTTTTCTTGTGACGGAGGATTTTCCCGTGTGAGTGGTTGCGCTAGTCAGAGGTCAGCGGGGTCGTCCGCGTGCAGCCAGGGAAGACGCATCGATCAAGGTGATTCTAAGGGAAAAAAAGGAACTGGATAGGGAAGCAAAATCAATGTGGGGTTATGCATCTGTAGCTAACCTTTAGATATCAGTGGGCCTCAGCCTTTAAGCAGAAACAATCAATTGTGCGATCAATCAGTGTTTAACCGAGTGGGGAAGAAACCCAGCATCAGCAATTTGTTTAAACCTGGAGCCTGTAATGAAAAGCATCATTTTTCTTGAGATGGTTGCAGTGGAAAACATTATTAAACAGCTGTCTGCTCCCTCGTCCAATACACATCCAGTGTTGACATGAAGTCCTCCAGTGGTCACATTAAAGAGGGGGGGGGGCTCTTTTCAGTCGAGCACACGTCTGACAGGCAGCTCCTGCTTGTGACTGACATCCTGCTTCATCAGCACTGTTCCCTTCGCTTCACCGAGACTGTGTTTCTGTTTGTGTGTTCATCACGGACCCACAACCTTCTCTTCCACAAAGACACAACTCCACAAAGACGAATACACTAGAAAGACAACCACTATTGCTTTTCAAGACTGCGAGTGGGACTGAACTGTGACCAAAAACACACACGGCTGTCTGTCTGTATATATACATAATGGCCAAGGGAAGTGCAGGGTTGCATCTGGTGCAATTTGGACGCATGATTTGTTCAATATTACAACAAATTTAACAGGAAACTTTAGAGCAGGTACCACATGTCAGCATATCACGCCTCCTGCAGGGGGCTCATAGTGACACCTGCTTTCTGTCTTCGGTAAAAATCAGTGACTTTCAGATCAATCACAATCTGCAACATTTGAACCGAACTCGTCACTTCCTCTGCGTCCTCCTTCACGTCGGCTTCAGCGTTGGAGCCGGTGAGATCCCTGTGCCCAGGAGGCAGGCTGTGGCACAGGGCTGAGCAGAGCTGCAGCGACCCGCTCTCCTCCTGTCCTCATGTGCCCGACTCAGTGATGGGAGAGGGCTGATGCAGCACTCTCAACAAGGCAACCTGTAGAGGCATTTCAGGCCAACATCTACATCATTTTTGCATTTACAGTGACCGCAGAGATTTTCTGACTGCAGCAGTTGAAAGCTCAGCTCATTATGTGAGGTTGTGCCAGAGGGAATCTTTTCTCTTTTGTCCTCCTTTCTCCCAGCCCTCGTATTGTAATCTGCCATCACCCTGTGGGATAGAGCCACTGTGACTGCTGCTCTCAACACAGCCCAGATAATCTTCACTCTATTCCCAGTTCAGTCATGGCTCGAAAGCCTCATCCTATTATTCCAGTCACTGTCTGCTGGTTGTAATAGCTCCTCAAAACTCCGACACTGCTCTAATGGCACACATTAGACGGACATCAACCTCATCCAACCTGTAACAAGCATATTAGTATATTTCCTCAAATCATTAAATGTCATTTAACTCAGTTGCTTCCTTTGTATGTATTTGGGTTGACTCTTGTGAACATGTTATCTAAAGAACGCAAATAGGGAATTTCTTTAAATGTGTTATACAAACATTCACTTGGACTCATGGATTAAGTGATTCGATTTGGACGGTCAAACGTCAAAGGACAGCATCACAGTGGCCTCAACATGTTCTGGGGGGGGGATTCTGGAACAGGATTTCGAAAGTCTGCCTTCAGGGAGTTTCTTCAAATCTTGATCCCTTATCACTAAGACGCAAACATGAATTGATTTGAGTTCAGTGGTCTCTGGTCAAAGGTCACAGTGACATAATACAAGTCTGAAAGAAATTAATGTAAACCGAAACACGGCACTGGTTTAGTGGAGGCATACAACCACAGCCCAATGCCGAGGGCTGTTTTAGTCATAGTGGGAGTAATATTCACTGACATGACTTCAGTCCATCAATCCACTCACTGTTTTGGAAAATGATACTCATGAAGGGTAAAATGAGTATCTCATAACAAAACTAATTTAGAAAGGGACCTGACAGCCTGCGTTTTCAAATTATCTGTGGATCAAGACTGATTCATAAAATATAAAAACTGATACAGTGTTGCTTTGGACAGTTTGTCCAATTAGTGTTCTGATTAAAGTTAATTTGTGTCAGTGAAATGTATAAAAAACCACAGGACTAAAGTTAAGTGGAAAATGGTGCAAGCAATTCCTTTGTTTTATATTAACTTATATTATTAGATAACATATCAACAAAACAACAAAAGTAACTGTGAAATGTGTAATTCACTTTTCATTATGTCTCATTGCTCGCTTGTTTTATTTGATTAGTCAATCTCAACAGAGTCCAAGAATCCACAGTCACTTGTGGCTCAATGTCCCCCCCTTCTGGTTAATAACAGTTGAGTCTCAACATAGGTCTCAAAGTACAGTATGAGTAACATCACCCAGTAATTTACACAGTGGAAAACACATCTGTGAAGACTTCTCATGTTGTGTTTGCTTGACATGATCTCAGGCCTCCTGTCTCGAATGTAAAACTTGATCTGAGCAGCTTTCTGACATCCTGTATTTCTGTGGTGCTTTTCTAGCGGAGTCCGAGAGAGGCCAGAGGCTCCCAGATGTGGAGCTCAAGCTGAAAGAGAGGCAGCGTTTCTTTGAGGAGGTCTTCCAGCATGATGTGGACGTCTACCTGTCCTCGGCACACCTGTGCATCAGAGACTACCAGAGACGTGAGTTGGACTGGTGCAGTTTCTGTGAGAATTCAGACGAGAACTATTTCTTATCTCCCGCTCTTCTGACAGCTCCCATTGGCAGCGTCTCGTCCATGGAGGTGAATGTGGACTTGCTGGACCAGATGGACCTGACTGACAACTCTGACCAGGAGGCTTTGGATGTCTTCTTCAGTTCTGGAGGAGAAGACGAAGGCCTGACGTCCCCACTGCCAGGTATGGACACCAGAAGTAGAACAAAGATGACTAGCGATGTAACAGCAAATTTATATTCTTGACAATGTTTGTCGTCTCACTCACAGTCCAACGAAACAACAACAACAACGAGGAAGTCAACAGTAATGGACTCTTTCGACACGTCCTTGATGGCCTGGACGCCAAGTCCCGCATGTCCTCCACATCTTCAAACTCCTCCTCCGAAAGCCAGACCACCAATGCCAACGGTGCAAATACCCCTGTGGTCGGGTTCGAAGATGAAGAAGTACACACCAGCACAGTGAGAAGGAGGTTCCCACCTCCAGAGAAAGAAAGGATGTAAAGCGGATCTCCTCCTGCAGGATGGCAGCTGTCACCTCTGGTCGGGGTTAAGAGTTTACTGTGGTGCAAGACATTCAAAGAAGCCTCTCAGTTACGACTGTCTTCCACAGACTGTCGCTTATCTCTGCTCACAACCTTTCTTTTGACTGATGGTTGTTGTTGGTTGGGTGCTGTGTGTGATTTGGAGGTGGAGACCATGACCTGTAAATATGGAGATTTCCTATTAATCTGACCGGTTTCTATTCCTGTAATGGCATGTTTGAAGGACAAGACCTGCTCCTCTGTCACTTACTTCCCAGGATTTTAATTTTGTACAGAATTAACACAGAATAATAATATTATCCATGGACGAAAAATGTGGTGGAAAAAAGTGCTTTAACATTGTAGCAGTTTTTCAGTTTTCTAGCTGTCGTTTAAAAAAAATCTTTAACATGGTTTCTTTGTTTTGACAATAAAGGAATCTTACTCTCACGTGTTCCCACAAACTGACTAAACTGTTCCAGGTAATTTCAAGCTGCAGTTCAATTGTAAAGAAGTGCTCTCGTCATAAAACAAATGCTTCAGGTGAAGTTTGGCTGCCAGAACCTGCAGGGCAGATTCATGAAAAGCTAAATGATTGCATGTTGAATCACCAAAACACCAACATCTTTTCTGTTTTACTGCAACAGTAAACACATCAGTTATTGGTACGGAATTTATCAGTCGGCACAATAAACACAGTCACAAGAATCAGATGTGGTAAAAATGAAAAAACGCTACCATCGACAGGCTAGATCTGTTTGTGAGGGTGGTGGTTACTGAACAACTAATTTGTGGTATAGATCAGTAACTGAAGCTGTGTTTGATGAAGCCAAATTCAATGACGTCAAATAACTCATGAGCAGTGACAAACATAGAGAGTATTACAATAAATACACACGCCCACCCACACACAGACACCCACACACACATATGGGTGTGGATAGCATCGGGGGCAGGGTCTCATCCTTCTTAACTCGGGGGTCGGAGTCAGTCTGGAGCTGGATGTACTGAAGAAGCATCATGCTCTGCGTCCTACTCCTGGTATGAAGCAACCTTGACTATCAGTCTTTTTGAAATTAACGTATATTTAATCACTTTAGCTTAAACAGTATATATACCTCAAAGGTTACACTGATTATTATTCATTCTTCATCTAGAATCTGTCAAGTTTGTGCCTCATTTTCCAGCACAACCAGTATATAAGTTTACTGACATGTATTCTTGTGCTGTTGATATTTCTGTGCAGGTCATAGACTTTTCTCTACAGTTTGAAATAAGTTCGTAAACTAATTGGTGTAAAAGTGACCTTATTAGTGCACAAACAACTGTTTAGAAATATTGTGTATATAGTGTATAAAGTACACCTCGATAATGCCTGTGTATACACTTCGTGGGAACTGGTTCACCTACTATGAGGACAAGAAGTCAAGCAAATAAATGTCATAAATTATGAGCCCCTGCCTTTTGCCTTAATCAATTATACATACTTACTAGTTTCCCCTGAGAAGATTTTTATTCACTGGGAAATAGGTATATCAAAAAGTATCAAAAAACATGCAACAATGAAACCATTTAGTTATCATGGATTTATTGTTCTGTAACTCAGTTGTTAATCACATATGCTCCCGTCAAAAGAATCAAAGCTCGGTGGAGGGACAGATTCCAAAAGTGGATTACAGAAGAGATCAGTCCCAACCCCACATGGACAGTAACCAAATAAGTAAAATATAAAAATCAAGTCAACATTTCAAAAATGTACTTTTTACTCACCTGTTTCAATCCTTCTGATCTGATGATCAGCTCCCACCAGGTAGAGTGACAGTTTGTGCTCATCACTTTGAGGCAGCTGTTGAACTTATTTAACTTTGTGTACAGCCTTAGGAGATGGGCACAATGAATTCCCTCTATACAAGAAAACCAAGCTATCCACTGGATGAGACACTTCTCAACCTGCTTCATCAGGTTGGTAACCTACATGCTCAATTTTATAGCCCAAGTGCTGGGACTAGTTTGCTGGAATGCATGTATGAGCCTGTCGTGGTAAAGTGTTCGGATTTTATGTTTCCCTCATCTTGCAGAGGCTAACCACTCTGCAGGAGACTAGGTCAACCGGCTGGATGCTCAGTCTCACCTGTACCAGAAGAGGGCGACGACGATCAGGCAGAGCTGGACATCAGCATTCCAGAAAACACTGCCAAACTTTGACCCCAAGTTTAACAAGCCTGCCTCCATTTTCAAACCACAAGATATCCTAAAATGAGTGTGCTTCTTAATCAGTGTGCAACTTCCATTAGGTGAGCAGGGGAACCAACCATACATTTTAGCAACTTTAATGCATTTAGATGTAGAGGGATGTTTGCTATAAAGGTTTTGGGTTCAGTTTGATCAGTAGTTTCTCTTCAGATTGAGAATTAGCAGTACCAGATGAAAAGCCAGTCTTTTAAGTTTGTTATTTAATAGCAACTGTAATTTCTCCAGTTTATTTTTACAAGAAAAAGAAAATGAAGCACAGCTGTCTGTCCAGCCAGCTTTCAGTCCTCAGAACAGTCTGGGGTTACATTTGGAGTCAGGTCAGAGACATTCCATACATGTAGTAAAAAAATAAATTAAACGCATGTCTGCTGGCCTGTTCAAATAAAGTGCACGTCGCATGCTTCCAAACAAACTACCAATGAATACATTTGCTTTTAGTGCACAGCTGCTGGATTAAAAATAAATTACTCTTCCATTTCATACGAGGGTTCAAAGTACATTGGGGATAACGAGAAAAAAAAAATTGCTTCAAGTGCTTCAAAAAAGGGGGAAAATAGGGAGGTACTTTTTGATTAGTAGAAAACTACAATATTATTTACAGAAAAAGACAAAGAAAATCCTTTACACTCTCCCACTGCCAACTTTTGGGAGGGGTCGCTGCTCAGTGGCACTCTGGCCCCTGCTCCCTCGGCCTCGGAATCCTCTGCCTCTCAGGAAGCGGCCGGGCACTCCAAATGTTTCCATGTTCAGCTTCTTCTCCTCGGCCCATGTTGTTCTCCTGAGGATGCAAAACATTTTACATTTTAAAAGCAAGTCCTGCAGGAGCATGGCAAACTCCTGAGGCAAGAGACAGTAACCAAAGTAAGATAATAACCTGGGTTTCAGGTCTGAGGAGATGTTGTCAAAGAAGCATTTGGTTTTGTCGTAGTATTTATCAGGAGTAGTTTCCTCCTCCTCCATAGACGGAGATTCTGGGGCCTCTTCAGTCTCCACCTTCTCAACTGCAGCAATTCACAAAAGAAACAAATTAAGTAAACATGTATATACATCGAAAAGCCTTCTAAATGGTGCCCACTGAAAGTGAGGTGACTGGTAACTTCAAACATACCTACAACCTCCTTTGTAAGATCATCTTTAAACTGAGCGTTTGCAGTTTCAAAATCAAAGTCGGAGTCAAACTGCAGAGTTGTAGCCTTGGAGTTTTTAACAATAAGTTGGCCTCTGCTTCGATTCCTGGACCTGCGACTGCCTGAAAACGTTTCAGACACATACAAACACCATGGTAAATCTGGTATAATCAGTTCAATATAAAGTTTCAGGTTTTTGATATTTACTTGTCAACATCTGGGTTAAAAAAAAAAAAATTTAAATAAAAATAGCTAGTGTTAGAAATTAAATGTTTTGTACATTCCTCATTTTTATACCTTGTTTTTGCCTTTGCTTCTGGTTCTCCGTAGCTTGACTTTGAATCTTGGCTGCAGTTGGCTGGGAGGGTGCCCGCTCTAAACACGAATATATTACATGCTTTAAAAAAGGAGCTTTCCCATTTAGTGTGATTAAAACAAGGAATTCAAGACACTAAATTTTGGCTTTTATGTTTTCTTACTGGTGGGTACGTTCTCCTTCTGAAGCTGGGAACCAGACTGTTGGGTTGTGCGAACAGGCGGTCTGCTCAGAGGCTGGGTTGAAGCTTTCCCTCTCCTCGGGGCAGCACTGACCAGTGGCACGGTCTGGACAGCCTGCTCCACCATGGGGGCTCTTCTGACCGGGATGCCATGAAGTCCTGGTACTGAGAGCAAAGGAGCAAACACGGCTGTGGCTTGATCATCTGCAGACATGAGAAACACAAAAAAAATCTCATCTGCCACCGAAGTATCCTACAAATAATTAGTACCTAGACCTAGTGCAGCATTGTACTGCTGGTTGAGTAGAGAACTAGCTGCCAGCTGGTTGTAGGTGGGCATCATGTCCCTGTATGGACTCCATCGTGGGTGATACCCTGCAGAGGAGCTGCCAATGGATGACTGAAATCACAGAAAGTAAGACGTAAGGAAGTGCTTTCATCAGTTGTGACCTTTATTACTTTTATCTGTGCCAAATACATCTGCATAAAAGTGCACAAGAAGCCAGACTGATCTCTGAGCCACACACCTGCACGATGGCAGGGTCCCGGGGAAGTCCATGGTGAGACTTCGGTGGCTCGGACACAGTGATATCCTTGATATCACTTCCCCTGAAAATGATGTATTCATAAATTTCGTCTTTTGGTGGCACTGGTCGGATAGTGTGTCTGTCCTCTGTCCCGTAGGATTTCACTGTTATAAAGAGAACATGAGTGAGGAATGTGGTTGATATTCAGCAGTGAAAGAGAAAACACGTGTGAGCTCACTAATCAGACCCTGAACCTACCTTTGGCCAAAGCGACTGTGGACCGGTCTGTGTCGACGGAGGACAGAATTCCTTCGTAGCGGATCTGTGCCTTGGATATCAGGCTGATTTTGCTGCCGATGTACGGGGTTCCTGCTCCAGTGCTCATGTTTGCAGAGAGAAGTCCGTCCGGCTGAGAAGAAACCGCAGCAGTAATCCCACCTGGGCTCTGCAGCAGTGTGCGCAATCACCCGGCAGCTGCAGCGCTTTATAGGAGCGCTGGTGACGCTCAACTGTGCATAACGGGGGAGGGGGGGCGCACACACACACACACTCCCAGTCGTTTATTGTTCTCTGCTCTTTGTTGACATGCATTTTTACCTCTTCCGTTTAACCTGTGTACAACGTTTAAATAAATTTGTGTGGAATTAAGAGATATTTGACAATAAAATGTTAATGTGTGTTGAAGGGATAGTTCACCCAAAAATTTAAAATTCAGTCATTATCTACTCTCCACTATGGAGGTTGTAGGTGAACAGCTTGAGTCCACAAAACACTTTTGGAGTTGCAGTGGTAAACAGCGTTGCAGCCAAATCCAATACGATTAAAGTAAATGGTGACCAATTCTTTAAATGTAAAAAAACAACAGAAAAAAACACAACAAGCCTCCATACTGCTCCTGTGGTGTCATGCCAGTGTCCGTAAGCCCCAGCATGTCTCAACTCGAAAAATAGGTCATTACACCGTGTTTTTAGCCTAAATGTTCTCTGGGATCCATGAGTGAAGGCGCCTCTGGAGGAGGATATCAGAGGACATTAAGGCCTGAAACATGGTGTAAATGACGGCGTTTCAAATTGAATTTGAATGTCAGGGCTTGTTTTTTCTGTTTTTTTTTTACATTTGAAGAATCAATCCTTGGTTACCTTAATTGTATTGGTTTGGGCTGCAACGCTGTTTACCCCTGAAACTCCAGAAGTGTTTTGTGGACTTTAACACTTAGAACAGAAAGACCCTTAGCTGCAACAAAAGTGCTCTGCTTATTACTGCTATGCCTATTTTCTTTATTGTCGAAGTACATGAAATTAAAAGTGCCAGTGCATTAACAGTAAAAAAGTTTTATATTTGCTGCAGTACTTGGAGTTGCAGTTGTGTGTCCAAGAAAAATAAAGCCGACACAAAACCAGTTACATATCTTCACCCTCTTTAACTAATGGCCCAAATAATTTTTAAATAATTTTTCAGGTTTTTCAGAAAATTAACCAAATATTGAATATATGATATTTAGTAATAATTTCACACAAAAAGGTTATGAAAATAGATGATTATTGACATACTAATAACAATGTCTGTCAATTATGTAACATAAGCGGACTAAATTACTTTTTGAAACTGCCTTTGTGAATTAAGCAATTTTAAATCTTCAACTCTGTCAACAATAAAGCATAACTAACAAACTAACTACACATAATGCTGAGGAGGCAGGTGCATCTCCCCAGTTCTCCCTCCAGCTCTTCTTTGATGGGTTCTTGACTGATGCCTATTAATGTGGCAAATTTTTCAAGGAAGTGATGAGACTTGTGATGGAAATCTGGAAATACAAGAGGCTGGAACAGCATATTGTCTTTGTGTATTTTAATAGGGGCTTTTTGCACAAGGATCAAGGATCTCAGAGGGAAGATGGAGAACAGTCAAATGCAAGGATGTTATATAGGAGGACTAAGGTTATCTCTCAGAACCAGTTAAAACTGGTTCTGAGAGATAGCGCAGGTTGAGAGAGGAATTTAAACACAGACAACTGATTTACTTATGTTTTCTTTGGAGATAAGGAGACATACATTCAGTTCTTTGGAGAGTTAATAAGTGGCTAAAGGGTCAGTTGACAGTTTTCAGGTCATACACAGTTCAGACCAAAAAACAGCTCGGGTCATAAAGTATTTGGGCAGTTTTTATATGTATTTAGATACAGCTCATACAAGTCTTTAGACAGGGCTGCAAAAACGTACTTCACAACTTCAAAATAGTTTTCAACCACACTTAGTTAATTTTGCCAATACACACTCAACGGGTATGACGTGTTTCATTGACCGGAGGTCCTGGAACTTTCTCTCCTTGATTGGCAGAGCACATGGAAACATTCTCATCCATGCTATCAGCTCAGTTGGCACCTGTACCCTTTGTGGCAGTGCTTCCCACGCAGAATCCTCCGAGAAGGACAGCTTGAAATGGACCTTGCCTTCACTGCTAAACCAAAGAGCGCGCAAGTGATGCACAGTCGGATCTCCAGCTTTTTTGCCTGGTCTGATGCTAATGAAGTAAGATCCATTCATTTCCAGGACCGCATCATGCTTGAGCACCTTCACACTATAAGGTGATGGCCGGATTCTTGCCGTCTGGAGTATGATGACGTAGTCTCTCGGGTTCAAGATATCCGTAACTATTTTGCGTTCAATATAGTACTATGCATGCTGTCACATTCCATTTGTGTGTGCCCTGCAACAAGGCATTTCTGTTATTAGTATCCCATATTTCCTTGCAAGCACAGAGAAGGAATTCACCAAACATGCATTGCGGTTTTGATAACCACAACCGTCACTCCACACTATGATCTCCTAGAGTTCTGGATGGTCTTTGATCACACCTTCAAAGGACTCATCACAGGATGGGGTATAGTCTGGATTGCTTATGGCATCATCCTCATCATCAGATATGTCCTCTTCATGGTGTGGCTGCTTGGCATCTTCATCAACATCAACGGGAATGTTTAAGGTATTGTCTGCTCCATCTGAAACAGAGTCTTGGCCTGGTACATGCTGCTTCATCTCTTCTACGACGGTCTCAATGTCATTTTCAGAGGATGAGGCCTTATCGGTGTCTGAATTGTCAAGTGCATCTCCTGCCAAAAAGGAAAAACCTTTCAACCCTTTGAGGTGTACAGTCACAAATGTGTTATCATTCTGAAAAACATTCATTGCCTTGTGGTCACTTGTACAAAGCTACATCAGGGATTCCTGAAGTGGTGTGCATGCACCGCTAGGGGTGCACAAGCTGCCTCTAGACACTGCCCAACAGGTAAACTATAATACCGGTCAAATGATCTTATGATTGCTAATATTATGTTCAAGTGAGATTTTCATTAAATAAAAAAGCAAAAGTAAAGAGACCTGAATCATGGAAATAACTTGAGTGGCTAGATAGATTTTTCATTCTTCTTGATGTAGCCGTCATCTTGAAAAGTTTGTAAAAATTGCACATCGTTTTTTGACTTATAGGTAAAATAAAACAGCCTAAATCACTCTCTTGACAAGTCATTATACTACAGGGGTAGAATCGCATGATCTGTTCAACTGAGGATGCAGCTGATTTTACTAGAGGTGGCCAGCATCATGAGGAGATGATTTAGGCAAATAAACAAATCATTTTTGTGCCACTCTAGTTTCTTTGTTAGCAGGATTAATGAAATATATTCAATGGACTTCAACAAAACCAGGTGCAAGGATTGGACATAGGTCAAGAAAGAATCTATTTCATTTAGGCTAAGATCCAGACAAAGTGTTGGATCAAGGGTTTCTTTTATAGGTTTCTTTTACATTGTGAGATGGGCGGCTCATTGACATATTGAAGAAAGAAAAAAAATCAGGCACATATCTAGCAGATCTATGAGTGTGTGCAGTTTGGTGTGGCTTGATGGAAATGAAGACTCTCCTGGGGGGAGGTAAGTGGTCTATCCTCCTGTGTTTGTCTGTAATGCAGTACACATTAGGAGCTGCTCCTTTGGCCAATCATTTGTACATTTGTGAAAGAGGAAAAATAAAAATAAAAATAAACAGGAAGCTACAGCTTGTGCTGTCATGTTTATATATTAAAATGTGATTCCTAATATTTGATCATTAGAAATTGTAGAAGTCCTTAGAGCAGCTCTTGGTGCTTCCCACCCTGCGTCTGTGAAGTTCATGTGAAGTTGGATTCATGGGGGTGAAGTGAGTGTGAGTCTGTGTGTGGCTGTAACAGTAGTAGCAGTAAATCCCATGACCGTGTGACAGCTCAGTGTTTCCCCTGGGTGGGGGGCGGGGCCTCACACGCCTCTTCACAACAGCAACTTCACTCAGCAGCCGAAACCCTGCAGCCATCTTGCACGGCTCGTCCAGACCGACTCCACTGAGACTTGCGGACCGTTAGCTTGTTGTACATCCCGGTGTCCCTCCACCGGAAGTGGCTCGGTGCGGGTCCGATTCGGTGCTGCGGTCCGTGCGGGGCTGACGCGGCAGCGGCGGCGGCGGAGGGATACTCGATGGAAACTTTCGGTCTCCTGTCCGACGCTGATCCGCGGCGCGCAGCCTCCGGACTGTCAGTTGAAGCCGTTGGCCCCGCCTCTTACCAGGCGCAACAGCCAATCACAGCCCGCACAGCTCCCCCCGCACCGAGCCGGCCCGCCGCTGTGCGCAGGCGCGCGTCAGTTGGTAAGTACCTTACCTCAGTTGTCATGAACCCGGAGGAGTGTGAAGATGGCGGCTCCCCCGGGCCCGCTGGACGAGCTGCCCTCACACACACAGGTTAAAGAACCGCGGGGTCCGTCCTCCTGTCCGGTCTGTGGAGTCACAACTCTCCGGCCCGGGTCTCAACGACCACCGGGGCAGGCGGGAAGCAGCCGCTTGTTACACGGCTATAGTTCCGGGACAAGCGGGCAGTTTCTAATTTCAGCTGGTCACCACGGCCGTGACGACAGGTAAACTGAAACTGTTGTTTTCCTCTTTGTCTCCACAAGTGTGTCCCCGAGCCGCGGAGCTGAGCGAGCAGCCCGGTCCATGTGTCCCGCTCCATCCCAGCCCGCCGTGCTGGTGCCGCTTCTGAACCAGCTGGAGGACTGGAGGGGAGTCTCGTCACAGCGAGGTGCCCATGGTTCAACTTCAGCCATGGACGCGTCGACGGACTCCACCGCAGGAAGCGACCCCGGCCAGAGAACACTTGTTGGTGGCGGTGGTGCAACTTCCTCTCACCCGGGGACAGTGGGCTCGGGGCAGACCTGCAACGGGAGCCACACTGTGAACTCTTCAGGAAGCGGGGAGCCGGGGTCTAAAGGGCTGTCCGCTGCCTTCATGCACCCCGCGGCCACCTCCGTCATCCAGCCGCCTCTCATGCACCCCCAGGGGGTCGTGTCCTCGGCAGGAGCCACCGTGACCCTCGTCAGGCCGCCTATGCAAAACGCCTGGTCGGGTGCAACTTTGAATGGGAACAATAATGTGGTGGCGGCCGGTGCGACAGGACAGCCAGGTGTGTACAATGTCCAGCATTCCACCCCGGGCT
Source organism: Limanda limanda (assembly GCF_963576545.1). NCBI lineage: Eukaryota > Metazoa > Chordata > Actinopteri > Pleuronectiformes > Pleuronectidae > Limanda > Limanda limanda. Next base: position 17,189,542 of record NC_083639.1, read on the forward strand.
CTTTCAGCGCCAGGCCGCCCACGACGATCCTACACACAGCCCCGCAGCCCGCTGTCACCTACGCCCCGGTCGGCTGGCCCCAGGCCCCGGGGACCCTGGCTGCCGGTCCGGGTGGGATCCCAGGGATGACGCCTCAGATGTTTGCCCCGAGGCTCCAGCAGCCCCCCCCACCGCAGCAAAACATCCAGGTGCCCCCGGGTGAGTGGGGGCATTTACTTCCACTGATTTACACAACTGATTTCACTTCTATTCACCCTTGTCATCCGTCATCTCAAGTAGGGTTGCAAAATTCTGGGAATATTCAAAGTTGGAAACTTTCTATGGGAATTAAAGGGGAATTAACGGGAATAAACTGGAAATGTTTGCGGGTAATTTATACTAACTGTATTTACTTTGTCATATACAGACATAAATATAAACATTTTGTTTTGTCATAGGCTGATTTGAGCCCTGAGGAAACTTTGGGCACTTGACTATATGCTTCTGCATCGTTGTGTCATTCTTAACATAGGTCTTTGCACAGTATTTGCAAATGTACACAGCCTTTCCTTCTACATTGGATGGGGTGAAATGCCTCCACACATGAGATGCGAGTGCACGTGGCATTGTTCTGTAGAATAAGATGAGAAAAAAGTTTGTAAAAAAACACTAATGCAATGCCAGAGATATAAATAGTTAGCAAAACAATTGGAATCGTCTGTACTCATATTTGACAATTGATGGATAAATGAATGGAAATAGGCTAGATGAACAGATGAACAATCCTCAATCAGCATGCTAATATATTTTCCCCAGTAATATCATCGAAACTTACCTGACTCATCCTGCACACTACAGCAGGGCTAGTGAGGCCAGCTGGGAATTATCTGTGCATGTGATGGAAGAATGCACAGTGGAGGGTTGAAATTCAATGTGCAGTGTGTGCTGCATTCCATACATCTTTAAAATAGAGTTTTGAATGATGTTTTTATTGCTCAGCATTTAATTTGCGTTTTTTTTTTGTTTTTTTTTCAAATTCCCGAGAAACTTCCCATGGAAAGTTTCCGGAAAGTTTCCGGAAATTGACCGGAAACTTTCCACCCCTTTGCAACCCTAATCTCAAGATAAACTGTACACAAAACATTCTTGTTAAGTGTTGTTCTTCTGAATGATGCTTTGACACTGCTTCTCCTCTGCAACTTCAGCTGATGATATCCTTCTATTTAAGTTGTCTCTTGTCATACAGATCTGCTCAATTTGTCTAATGTGTTCTCTGCCTGGCTGCAGGGATGGTGATCATCCGCAATGAGAATGGACAGCTGCTGATGATTCCTCAGCAGGCTCTGGCCCAGATGCAGGCCCAGTCGCAGGCAGGCATGATGCCTCGACCTGCACTCCAAACCAACGTGCCTTTTGGTCAGGTGAGATCACGCGGTCTGCTCAGCAAAAGCTTTGCATGGTCAAATATTATGTTTCACTTTATTCCCATGAGCAGCCTGCCTTCCTTCCTGTATCTTAGGGAACCACCTGTTGAGTATAAGATCTAGTATAGCACACATAGTAATTATATGGAAAGCAGTGGGGTTGATTTTTTGTCTTCTTTCTTGTATCAGGTCTTGTATTGTGTAACATGGATTTGTTAAGACGTAGTAGATGCCCTTTCTGAGTGGATGAAAGTTATTTGTTGTGCATCATGTTTTACCTTCACTTCCTCTCAGGCTCCTGGAAACATCTGCAGACAAGTGGCTCCCCCCACCATCATCCAACAGGGCTATCCCGCTCCTACAACATTCGCTGCGACCACCACTCTTCACAGACCTCCTATTCTTCAGGTAACTTCCTTCTGTATGTGGGTGTCAAACCATTCCTTGTTTTTATTTAGCTTGTTGCACATTGTTTTGTGTCCATATATTGAATAAACGATGGACTTCGTTACTCGTTGCCCAAAGTCTTGAACCCCGTGTCACAAAGCCCTTTTGCCACAGAATGGAAAGACATCTAATTTGACGTTTGTTGGATTTACACAAAGTTTGACACAAAGTGTCGATCATTGAAATCCAGTCAGCACTGGGGAAGCTATTAAGATACTAATAAGCTAATAGGATATTCTTACATTCTTTCAATCTTACATTGTGATACAGTATAATAGATGTTTTTTTATTTGCTCCTGTTTATTGGTAATCCTGAACCTTGTTTCCTGGATTTATTATAGCCGATCTGAGACTTAGACTTGAAGTAATTGTTCTTATTCATAGCACAATATTCTATAAACGCTCTAAGCTAAATGGCTCAGGATCTGCTGGACACGAAGCAATTGTCAGGTTTTCAAACCTTTCAACTCAGTAAATAACATGTGATTGTGATGTCCTTCCTCAGAGCTCAGTAGGGGCTGCAGTACCAGGAATGACCCCCATGACTTACAGCCAAACAGCTGGGACCACAGTTCTCCCAGTAACAGTGAGCAAAGTGAGTTGTGCTGAGTTCCAGTGATCCCGTGGAGCAGGGTGTCTGCTCGTACTGTAACAGTTCACTGCCAAAGTGGTTTCACCATGATCAAAATGAAGATTGAGCATGTTGTGGCATATGACGCAGTTATGCACAAGTGAAACATGACTTTGTTCATTAACAGAATGTGTTGTGTGTCCGGCAGGAGACAATGGATAATGTAATTAAATGTAGAAACTTCCTGTCTACATTGATAAAACTGGCATCCAATGGGAACCACTCACCACAGACTGCAGCCGTCGTGAAAGAGCTGACTAAAGACCTGCTGGTGAATGACCTTTGCATACAATGTAAATTCACTAATGAAAGAAACACAGGTGAAAGAATCAGAAAAAGCCCTTCCTGGAAAAGCTTTAACCAAGAGACAAAACATCTGTACCTGTTTGTTTCCTACTTAGGAGGGAAAACTGGAACCTGAGGAGTTCACTAGCAGTTTGTACAAAGAGCTCAAATCCTCACCCCAATCTTACCTTGTGCCTTTCCTCAAGGTGAGAAAACTCTGGCTCTGAACTCATTGTCAGGAATGTAACCTCCAGCAAATATTAACAGTCATATTTTTTTCTTGAGCTGGAGGAAACATCTATAAGTGCATTTCTTTAATGTCTGTATGCCTGCTTGTCTCGTGTAGAAAAGCCTCCCAGCCTTGAGGCAGTTCACTCCAGACTCAGCTGCATTCATCCAGCAGAGTGAGCTCCCCCAGCTGGTCTCAGGTCCAGTCTTCTCCACCTCATTTACCCCCACGGTGGTCCTAAGCGGCCCTGCCCCGTGTCTCCCTGCCCCGTGTCTCCCTGCCCCGTGTCTCCCTGCCCCAATCAGCAGGCCGCAGCTGCAGCCAAGCATCGGCCAGCAAGGACAGACCGCTTCCATGGTAAATAAGACTGTTTTGTATATCTGGCCTTGTTCAGACCTGGTATTAAAATGTATCCAGAAGGAACAGATCACGTGTTGTCAACTCTAACTACATGTATTCAACACACCTGACATTAAAATGGGTCTCCTGTGACCACTTGTGATCAGATCTCACTTCCCCACTCATATGCATGTAATCACATACGTCATTTATGTCCACGAAGATCAAATTATGTTGTTTTTACCCAGTCCCGAGTTTACAGATGTGTCCCATATCACCGTGGTTTCATGTGTCTCAGTGTTTGTGTGTCTGTGTGTCCACGCAAGTTAGTGCGAGAGAGTCAGAGAAAGAGAGGAGTCAGGAGGGGGTGAATGACTCGTGCAGCGGCTGTAACGAAAGATTTTTGAAGAATCAAATTACTATTCAAGACGTATTTGGATGTTTGCAGTCCTGTTCTTTCCGCTGACCACTTATGGTCTGATCACTCAGGACAGATGTTAATACCAGGCTCTGATGTCATCTCCACCAACTCAACTTCAAAACTTTGAATTATATTCATATCAAATGTAACACAACTGAAATCTCCCATAACCTCGAACTGCACAACCGTACATCACATACATATGTTTTTCAGGTTCTGCAGCTTCAGCAGCAGAGGGTGACAGTGAGACCTCAGGTAAACTTACCAACGACCCCCGTGGTGATGCTCAGGAATCAGGCCCCTGGCCGCATCATGCTGGGACAGCAACAGGCCCAGCACAAAGGGCTGCACGCAAGTGAGGTTCACTTCTTTCTGTTGTGTTTTTGTCTTTCTTTGGATGAGCATGAGCATTTATTGTGTGTTTCTCTGCTGTAGCAGCCTTCAGTGCAGCTCACAAGAACAAGCTAAGAGAGGCTAGCGGCTATGTCAAGTAAGAGCAACAATAACTGTAAATGTACTTTTTATAACTTTTCAAATATTCCCAGCAAAATTAAAATGTTTTTTCAAATTCTCATCAATATTCCTCAGCTTAAAAAAACACCATCTTTTCGTATACTGTAAGGGCTGATGAAAATTAAATAAATAAATATTGGTGAACCCATTATGCTCAAGTATTAATATTGAATGAATTCCAACTTTCTTCGTGGATTCTTTAATTTAATTAAATTCTATACAATTTAATTTGTTTAACAACAAATCGAGTCAAGTGTCTGCCTCAAACAGTTGAGATCGTCGGTCTAGTGACATGGTCTGTCTCACTGCTTTTATATTAAAAGGGATTATGACGAACTCAACGATGTGGCCTCCATGGCTGGAGTGAACCTATGTGAGGAAAGCACCAATATCTTAGCATCCAATTCTGGACTAATGGGAGTGGTGACACATTCCTGTAAAGATGAGCCTTTCCTCCCCTGCTCCTTGTTGCAAAAGAGGATGCTTGAGATAGGTGAGACACTTAAACTTGAACATTAATTTAAATACAGTGCCCATCCAATCCATTTCCAAAAACACTGAGGTATTGTGCTGTTTCTTTTCCAGGGAGTAGGCATGGTATGACTAACATGGGTGCAGAGCTGGTGAACTTAGTCTCCCATGCAACTCAGCAGCGACTCCGGAACCTGTTAGAAAGTGTATCCCAAGTGGCCCAGCAGAGAAATGTCAACTTCAAGGTTTGTTTACAGCTTTAAAACAAGTAGTCAAACAAGCTTTTGGTTTGGATTTAGTTTTAACCAGATTATTGCAGAGAAACAAATAATACAGGTGCCATGATACTGAAGGTTGTACAATATTTACTATGTTGCTTTACCATGGAATTGACGGCTTCATTATGGTGTTTTTTTGCATCCTCATGTAAGCGACAATTCTTCTGTGGTACGTTTGCAGGAGGATGACAAGCATGAGCAGAACGATGACGTGCGTGCTCAGCTGAGGTTCTTTCACCAGCTGGACAGTCTAGAGAAACAAAGAAAAGAGGAGGAGGAGAGAGAGATCCTCCTGAAGGCAGCTAAGGTACAGAGTCATGGACATCAAACTTTCAAAGAATTAATTCAAAGGTCAATACTGAAATCCTGCAATAACCTCATTGTATCAAACAGTGATGAACTTTGAAGTTTTGAGATCTCCATATTATTGTTTTGTAATAAAAGCACAGACTTTTTTTGGGAGATTGAAAAAAAAAAAAATTTAAACCATGCATTTTGGTTGCATTGATGTATTTCATTTAGATGGAATGTCATTGATGATCTACTACTTTTAAATAGACTTTTAAGTAGTGACCAGGCTCCAGTTCTTCTTATTATATTATCTTACTCTGATGTCTTCTATTTTATTAATAATATAAAGTGTGATATGAATGCTGATTTGTTTGTAGTGTGTTGGTGTCATGCAGCTTTTCATTTATATTCTCTAAAGTTTGACAATTGTTCACTAGCGATTAATTGTCACTCGCCCTCAGGATGCCTGTTAGGATGTAACTCAAAGTTTTGAGTTACACTGAGTGTTTTGAAACTAAAGTTTTATTCCGGTAACTGTGTGTTTATCTAGAATATGATGGCTTTAATTAGTTATTTGGGACTTACAAAACAAGTTAAAGCAGTGGATAGTTTTTTATTGAAACAGGGTAAATCATAATAACTTAGTTTAAACTTAAGTATCCAGGGGGCTTCTCCCAGCAGTAGTTCCTAACGTGCATCTTGTATTTGGCCCCTGCAGTCTCGAACTAGGCAAGAGGACCCAGAGCAGCTACGTCTGAAACAGAAAGCAAAAGAGGTAAGATGACAGGAGGGGGGGCGACATTCAGCTCATCTCTGCGTCTGTGTATTAAGCACCATATTCTTAAACTCCAATATGGTCTGTGTGTGTCGTCCAGATGCAGCAGCAGGAGCTGGCTCAGGTGAGACAGAGGGAGGCCAACATGACGGCACTGGCAGCCATTGGCCCCAGAAAGAAGAAGAGAATCCTGGACTCTCAATCCTCCTCTGCTGCAGCTGAGGTAAGATGAGTGACAGGACATTGTTACCTCCCCTAAGGAGGTCGGTGTCACTGCTTGTAAGAATAACCTACTGGACAGGTTACCACAAAACTCGTCGGAAGCATTAGGTGTGGGAAACAATCCATTAAATTGTTCGGTGAGAGTCTGGATCAGGGGGCATATCCAGGTTTTTTAAAAATAATTTTCAATATTATGAGATATGGCATTTTGTGGCATTTTCATAGATTTTAGGCAAAATATTCATGATAAAATCAAAAATCTGGTATAATACATTCTATATGCCCTGTAAGTGTGCAGCCCAGTAAAGTACTCCCTGGCAATTTGGTAAAAATGTCAAAAAAAATGACCAAACCAGTGCCCAACTTTCATTCTTTATTCGCCCATGTCCCATCCTTACACCATGAAAATCGGTTCGTTAAATATTGCGTAATCCTGCAAACAGACAGGGGTAAATGGTAAATAGACTGTATTTTATATAGCCCAGTCTTATTCATCCTTAAAGAATAAGTTGCATTCACCCATTCCCACACACATTCATACATTTCATTCATTTCTAACAAACCAGTCTCACACTGGGAGCAGCCACCAGTGAAAACATAACCTCCTTGGTGGAGGTGATTACCATAACAGCAATAGTATCACCAGACTACATTTGAAAAAAAATGATTATGAGTAAAATATATTGGTTTTAGAATTAGCTCATGTAAGTGTTAACAGTGTGAACGTCTCCTACTGACAGTCCACATTACCGTGACAAAACCCTGAAGTCATTCTTCTCTGTTCTGAGTAAAACAAATATTAATGACGTTTCTTATTAGTTGGAGCAGAGCTCTAGACTCAGCCACGCTGTCTGCTGACTCTAGTAATCACAGATCAAATTTAAACACGTCAACCAGTCACATTTAATCAGCACAACACTGTGGTCTTCATAATGTGACAGAACTTTACTCACCATGCTGCTGCTCCTACAGTCTACACATCCCTGTTACTGCAGTTCATTGATTTTTCTTTTCTCCACCACACATCTCGATTCATGGTTCCTGAGCCACAGTGTAGCTTTCCTTCTTTGTTTTTAACACATGTTTGGATTCTGCTCTGTTTTGTGTTAGTCTTCCTTTCAGTCCCCACTGAATCAGCTACTGCAAGAGCAGTCTGTTCTGCAAAAATCATTTCAGCGATTTGTTGGAACAAATTATCCTGTGTTCTCTGACAGAACGGGTCTATAAAAACAATTGCTCAGAAAACAATGTGTTATATCTGTACTTTTATTTACCTTATCTCACAAAGGTTCTTATAATTTAAAGATTGTGTTTATTTGTACACCTGCTTCGCCCCCAGTGACAATACAGCTGCTTTTGTTCTGTTTCTCTTCTTGTAGACTTATTTATATTTTTCCTTGAAAAATTGAATAAAAAATACCAATAGCTGTGTTGTATCCTGTTCAGAGCGAAGCAAATTGCCGCAGCAGTGAGCAAGTGGTGTGAAAGATGGAGAAATCAAACGAGCAGACAGTGGACAAAACACAAGACTTTGTTTAACACAAGACGTTGTTTAACACAAGATGTTGAGTTGTGTAGTTTTGAGCCACACAGGCGCTGGCTGCAGGCCTTCTTAAATATTAACAGTTTCGGAAATACTCAGAACAAATCATCTTTTAGATACTCTGACCATTCATCCACCTCCTTAATCTATTTCAACTATTAATCCTTTTCTTTCAGCATCTTTTTTAAATCTATCTGATTAAAACATGTATCTGCTACCTTTAGTTCGACCCCACTGCTGGTGTGTGTACTGCTTTTAATGCCCTCTCTATTGCAACATATTGTGTTCAGATGCTTCAGCTTAATCTAAATATGGATTTTTTTTCACTTCTGCCAAAGAGGTGGTTTTCATCTCTCTTTGTCTGTTAGTTAGCATAATTATACAAAAACTACAGGATGGTTGCGGCAGAACTTGGGTCAGGGGAAAAAAACGTTTTGGTTCAGATTCAGATCAGGGGGCAGATCGCAGATTTTTCTTTCTCTGTCTTGAACATCACGAGATAGGGCATCATCTTTGGTGGAGGTATGCGCTCTCTGATGGCCTTACTAGTTTTAAATAAAAACATAAAATGTATTTATTCATATTTTTATTAGTTCAGCTATTCCGTAATCTTTTCTTGAGCTCCCCTAGCAACTGCAGAAGTCAGGCTAACCTCCCTAGTTGGGAATCACTGACTGTATGTTTATGGATCATCCTGAAGAAAACCATACAAAAGAACATTCAAACACAAAGGCCTGAGCCAGATGGTGCTTTTACACAGTGAACACATTAATCAACTCCACTTCTCCCAGTGTTTGCAAAAATGTAATAATCGGAATTGTAGGCTTTAAAAAGTTCTAAATATTATACTCAAACATTATTTAGACATATAGACACCAACGGTAACGTGTTGTTTCCCGGTTTATTCCTTTATATTTGTTTGCTTGAACATGAACGTTGAAACCCAGGCTTCTCCTTTTTGGTGAACATAATTCATTTAAATGCGAGTTAAGATGCATTCAGGCACAAGCTCTTTCCAATGATTATTTTTCACTTTGTCTCTCTGTCTCATCCTGCAGGGATCAGGGGCAGGCCCCTCTTTGCCTGGTGGTGCGGGTGCGGCGAGCTCCAGACCCACGAGGCAGCGGATCACACGCGTCAATCTCAGGGACCTGCTCTTCTGTTTGGAGAACGAGAAATCCACCAGTCCCTCTCATTTCCTCTACAAGGGCTTTCTGAAATAGGCTTGATGTCAGAGAGGGGGATGAGGAGGAGAGGTGAGAGGAGGGGAAATGAAGTGTGTGGAGAGACCGGCCGCTCCCACCACAGAGAGAGTGATACAGACTCTAGTGTATGAAGAGGAGAGGAGCAGCTACCTGATAACCTGAAATACAGCAGTAGCTCCATTTGATGGTCTTCTTCCTCGCTCCTCAGATAACGACTATTTTCTTACAGAGCAGTCGTGGACTTATGCCCCTTTATTCAGCCCATACAACTTATTTTTCAAAAAAGGATTAATATAAAGGGTTTTTGAACGAACAAATTACTTGTAGAAATATGCACTGCAGAACAGTTTATTTTTTAATTATTTGTTTGTGCAATAGACTGCAAAGCAATGGAAATCAATTGTTTAACTTTACCACCGACTAATTTTATTAATGATGATTCAGTTTTTTTCTGTCAACTGAATTAGTTTCGGGTTCAAACTGTATAACCTACTGAGTTGCCTTCCTGACTATAAATAAGCCATATAGCCACCCGGAAACTATTAACCCTGCTGTGTCTCCTGAGGCAGTATCTCTCTCTCTCTCTCTCTCTCTCTCTCTCTCTCTCTCTTTCACCTCAGGGTCTTTACTTGAGTTTTTTATTTAACATCATGTAACACCTCAGTTGTTTCATGTAGCTGCAATTCAAAACACATGTAGTAGTGTGTGGAAGTTTCAGTGTTTACGAAGAAAAAACACAAAACTGTTTATTGTTCTTCTAAAATAAGTTCTTATGTATATATTCATATTTAACACTTCAGCAGTTTTCAGAAAGCATCTCACCTGTTCTGCGATACCAAACATACATCTACCTGAAATTTCTATTTTTGTAGATGCCCACCAACACAGCTTTTTACTCTTTTAATAGTGACTGACAGTATCCTCAATATTTTCCTGACCGGCTTCTATTTTTGTGTGCTACTGGACAGCCCCTTAGGTTTTTAGTACCTACGACTAAAGAAACTGAAGTTTCTTACTGTATATTTGTAAATGTAACACCTAAAGTTTTACACATGGTTTTGTATGGAATCAAAATATACTCATACAGTGCAAAGACAAATACTTTTTCTGTATTGAAAGTTTGAATAAAAATAGATTTTACAGTAAGTCTTGTGATTTGCTGTTTACTCTGTTTACATAAACATGTGTTCTATTAAAATCCACTAGAGGGAAGCATTGCATCATGAGAAGATGTAGATGTGTTTGGCAGGTGGGGATGAGTTTTTGTGGTAAAGGAGCTGAATGCCTTTAGTTCCTTCTTCCTCTACCTGTTCACAGATAATTCCAGGTAATCGTCTAACATCTGCAGGGCCACATGTAAGAACACAGTCGGTCTCCCTTGAGTCTACACGCATCTATTGAACACAACTCCCATGAGCTTAACACAGCTAAACCCAAAAGGAAAGCACACTCGCACACAGTCTGCCACCAGCCTGTGATCTTCTCTGCTGGGCTGTCTTGTTTCAGTCCGTCTCCATTATCAGCCCAACACACGGTGCAATGGCAACATCTGCCACATCAGCTGCTAACATTCACCACAACCACGAGCTGGAAATAATCCGGCTGCTCTGCCAGCGGGACGGTGGCCTGATGTTAGAATGATTGGGAGCAGCTTTTGTCTCTGCGTCAACCAAAGAGGAACAATAAGTAGATTTCGAGCCATGAGTGGTGATGAGCCTCAATTTAATTTTCCATAATGAAAGTACATGCAGGAGCCACTAGGTGGCAAAAGCTCATCTGACTTCATCGCATGCTGCTGACGTAGACTCAAAGTGCATCCTCAGGTTCTTGTTCACACTCAATATCACCTGGTTACATTTGGTTGACTGTATGTGATGTCAATGCCTCTCGTGCTCAATATCCACCTCAGACTGAGGGGTCAACCTGTCAGACTCACTCTCTCTGTCTTTTTTAATATTTTACAACAACCACAGAAAAAACAGTGAGAAGTCGTGTGTGTGCTGGATGAAATGCAAAGCCAGATAAACCAGGCTTTCTGTCCCGAGCCCCGGCCCAGTGTGGCCTGACAGTCCGTCATGGCATCTCTGTCTGGTGATTCAGGTGAGCCATCGCCCTTTGTGCTTCATCCCAATCCAATATTTTTCCTGGTAATCCCCCTTCCACTCCTCAACATCGCTGCTCTTTCAGAGTTAAGTCCACATAAGCTCCCACTTGAGTGCCAGAGGCAGTGCAACAACAGGGATGGTGCCGTTGCCTAGCGACATCTCAGTCGCTGCACCTGAGGGTGTTGGGTAAACACCCTGAGCCTGCCAGAGGGAGGACGGGCCATAAGTAACATCCCTGTTTCCTTCCATTGCGATAATTGAAGAGAGCTCTTGCTAATTTGTTTCCTTCTGTGTTGTCATTTTTGCTTTTTCCTCCAGGGTGAGATTATATAATACACCACATCTAAAGCAAGTTGATTTGTGTGTGTGTGTGAGAGAGAGAGAGACTGTCTGTATTTAGTGATGGAGCTTTTGTCTGATTCTCCGATGGGCTCTGACTGCTCTGATGCTGCCTCTCAGCTGTTCCTCATGCACTTTCATGACCAGTCTCCGGTCTCAGATTCTGGGCTTGTTTACGCTCACAGAGGGACTCACATTTAATGATGGTTCGAGGCTGATGAAAGCTCCGCCAACCCCTCGTTTTTTCCATGAGTCAGAAGGTTATGAAATCCTTTATTCAGGTGAGACCCCTGTAGCTACATGAACAAGGGCTGTGAAATTTTCTACATCGACAATACTTTGCAAACCGGTGACTTCAGAATTCCACCCGTGATCCAGCCGTGTTCACGCTGTGAGACAAATGCAATATTAAAAGACAGTTAATTCATTTGATCCTTTTCAACGCCTCCTTGCATATTGTTGATTAAGGTTTGAGCTTATGAATAAAACTCCTATGAGCGACAGGAGAATGTGATTTGGATGAAGTGATGTGGCACAGTGGGATTCAGTCGCTGCACTTTATCATCCATTTAGATGCACACGTCCAGTAGACTGTAACCACTTTAATCCAGGAGTGAAAGAGAATGATTTTCAGCCTCTCATGAGGAATCACTGAAATATAACATGGAACAACAGTCCATTATTTTACACCGCCTCACCACTCCATTTCCTGTGCTTCTGTGCCCTCGTTCCACCCAGGTTAATGCTGACTTTAGGTTTCTTTTGTTATGGGGTTGACCGGGCCGGCCTGCTTTGGCCCGGAGATGCTATAATAAGGCCAGTGTTTACGAGCGCTGGTGAAATGGGTTTGTAAGCGCGGATGAACCTGTGCGGTATTGACGCCGGGGTTAACAGCCTGTTGGCCTCTTTAATGGAGCTGAATCAGGCCGAGCAGCAGCCAGTGTCAGCCCATGGGAGAGGAACATCTCCATTTCCCAAGTCCTCTCCTGTATGACTGTGCTGAGCAGTCACACCTGTGGTTCATACAGGAGACACGTGTGACTCCATGTTCTTCAACACAGAAACTAATAATGGTCTGAGCGGCCATTTGCATTTCAACCCACTGATCTTTAATCTTGTTTTTAAAGTGAGGTGAACAGTATTTTGTTTTAAATTGAAACAGAATCTTGTATCTCTTGTAACTAAAGCACATACCTCCACCAGGGCTGATTGGCCACTTTACGCTCTTATCGAGATCAGAAACACAAAGCATGTACTGAAATGTTCTGCAAACTGTTTGAAAATATTAGAAAATATCAATTCTCTGATAGTTGAAAGGAATATTTGTTACTGCACAGTATCTGAGAAAAGATCACGCCCCAAAAAATATTTATTTTCAGTCACAAAATCTGGATCATTATTTGGTTTCGAACCAAATTTCATTTGTTCATAGAATTTATTGTTCTACACATGCCTGACATCTTTTATTAAGATCTCATTATAACATCAGGTGTTTCACAAAGATTTAGAAAAACACTCACAATATTAAAGAAAGAAAGAAAGAAAGAAAGAAAGAAAGAAAGAAAGAAGGAAAGAAGAGAAGAGAAAGAAAGAGAGAAAGAAGAGAAAGAAAGAAAGAAAGAAAGAAAGAAAGAAAGAAAGAAAGAAAGAAAGAAAGAAAGAAAGAAAGAAGAAAGAATCCTGGATCTAAAGCCTGATCTGGAGCCACACTAAAATGTAACTGTTTCTTCCCAGACCCAATCCACACCGGCTCAAAGAGTTTAATGGAAATCTGCAGTTTTTGTGTAATGCTGCTAACAAGCACACAAACATAGCAGATGGACAAATTACCTATTTGGCATTTGTCCACAGGCGGGACAGCAGCTCTGTAACTGACCATGTTTACATCTTAGTTTCACTACTGCACTAAACCCAAACTAGAGCTGAGGCTGACCTGCATGTTATTCATTTGAACGATTTGATGATTGTCATAAATAGAGGAAGGACACTACACTTGCTTACGTTACATTTTCTCTGTGATGGTAATTACATCATTGTCGCAGGATTATGACACAAAAAAACGACAATGTTCTGCCAGTGGAAAATGTTTCTTTTACACTGAGTATTAAAACTTATGGGTAAACCCTACTTATGAGCATATTTAAATGTTGAAATTAACTTGTTTGTCACAGTTTGTGCTGTGATGCTTATTTAGATTTGTACAAGGCGTCAGGCTGTTCCTGCTGCCCTCTCTCCTCTCGTCTGTTCGCTGTGAGCGCAATGCATGATGGGACATATTGCTCAGTAAGTAAACTGAAGCCAACAAATATATCACTTCAAATAAAATATTGATATTTTTCACATCTGAGAGAAAACAAACACTGAGATATAAATGATCATGACACCATCTCGCCTCAGAGCACATTTGTCATGATTCAGAAAGACACAGATGAAGTGTTGTGTGAAAAGTTCTATTTGTGAATCACTGTGAAGCAGATGTAAACTTTGCTCTGGCACTGAATAGATGATTTATATAAAACACATATTAAATCAGTCCTAAAAACTGTGACTAATCCTCTTACATACGATGTCGTTGCTCCCCCGTCATGATGCTGTAATTTCACCATCACATTTACAAGACCAACGCCAGTTCACACATGTGGTGGTCAATTATTTATATAAACTAATGACTGTGCTGTGCATCTATTATTCATGCTAAATGTGGCTCTGTCTTCCCGGAGTGATGCTGACAGAGGGAAATTGAGGGGCAGATGGGAGCTGAGGCTTGATTGTACCCTACAGGACACCAGAGACCGAGTCAGGCTGCCAAGGAATCATCTCCTACCATTTAGAGACGGAGCCGGTGTCCTGGGGAAGGAACTTAACCTGTGGCTGAGGTGACGAATTACATCCAGTTGATTAGAGAACCAGCTCTGCTCGAGGACGCGGTGCAGATCTCCCTCTGCACTCTGGCATGAAATCACATAGAGAAGTAGAAGGTGTCTGCCGAGCAACTCCACAGCAGCAGCAGCAGCAGCAGCAGCAGCAGCAGCAGCAGAAGCAATGTTCTCGTACATGTATCACAAATGACCCAGGGGTCATGCCATCATTCCCTCTGATGATATTACGATATTTCCTGAATATGAAAAGGATGTTTGGGCAGTGTTCAGAGTTTGATTACACTGACATGAAAATGCACATGTTCACATCTTCTCCCAAATTCACAAAAAGATTTTCTGTTTCCTCTTTTAAATCCCAAACACAAACTGTGCAAACTTTGGAGCAGAACTTACTCGGGAAGTGTTTTGACTGACTCATTCTCTCTTTGACACATACACTGAGCTTCATGTGTGAAGAGGTTTGAACAGGATATGGATTTTAATTAAATTCTTATATGCAATAGGGCAGACGAGGATCGAACTGTCAACCCTCTGGTCAGGGGATGAACTCCGGAGCCAGAGCCTCGCCCCTAAGCTTATAAAAAAAAAAATTTGTTCCAAATATAATATTTATTGCTGGTTTTATTAGTAGTGTTTTTTTTTAATACAACTGACAGGGCAGGGGCACTTCAGGGGTCATTCGGATTTCAGCTGGGGCCAGTGCCCCCCTGACCCCACCCCTGGATCCGGCCCTGGAGGACTTAAGTTTGTGTAGTTACCTAATAAAGCACAATACATTATACAGTGAGTATTTTCTTTCTGTTACTCTCCAATTCTGGCAATAGCTTTACTTTAATGATAACAGCAGGAGAGTTTACTTGGTTTTATTGATGAGATCCTCTGCTGTAAAAAACAACAGTGATTTGTAGGAGAGGCTCTTTTCGAAGGCTGTTTATGGAGCATGCAGAGTGATTCCGCTCTGACTGATAAGCACTCAGTCTCAGTAATAGCAGTGTATGGGTGCCTCCACTGGACCAGCCATCCATACCATAAATAGCTGGTCATTAAACACTAGATTTTCTCTCCCCTGCCTGCAGCAGCAACATCAAATTTATTCTGCTGTTTGATCTCATTTTAGACAGAGTCCTGAAATAGCAGGAGGTTCAGAGTGGTGTCAGCAGAAAAGGCAGCCGGCACTCAGCCCATCTCCGGTGGTTCCTTGGCTCCGCAGCAGCATCAACACTAAACTGTGAACACTTGATCACGCAGCCGTCGTCAGAACTCACATCAGCTGCTGTTTTTTTCTCTGATTGGACCGCTCCCAGCGCCGGCCCCAGAGACCCACTAGCTTTATGGAGAGGAAATGAAAAGAGCCCGACTCGGACATGTTTGAAGAGGAGAACTTTATTTACAACACACAAGGCCCTGGCTGCGAGCCAGCAGCAAAGCTCTCAGTCTATATACGCCATTTATCAAGGAGGCAACGAGAGTTTACTTCCCTCTCTCACTCTGCCCATCTGCCACAGGGAAACCAAGTGAACTTCAGCTAAGCCCATCAAAGAAAACCCCGCCTCGAGTTAATCTTATCTGCAGACCGGCCGTGACCGAGAACCCTTTTTACCAACTTGATTATTATTTCGGAGCGGTGCGGCCCACCTCTGATGCTGGGTTTATTAACATGGCTCCACAGTTCTGCAGGGCCCACGGAAGAATTCATTATTGTGCTACTGTAAAGGTTAACTTTAGGTTTATTACTGGATGTCCTCATTACTGGGACGCTCCAGTGTAGATTAACAGGGGAAATCAAATCACCTCTCATGAACTAGTCCAGCATGCTCCATTAGCTCTGCTCACCTCCACCTGCCTTCTCTACCCACTCATCTGGTTTCTGACCAGTGAGAACGATACAAGGTGGAGAATGAAGAATGGTTCTCTTCCTCGTGTTCAACCTTTTCTCCCCTTCCCAAAAACAGCTTTTTTCTAAATGTTATGCCTTGTCCCTGCTGTGCTGGCAGCTCGCTTCCTGCGCTCCCTCCCTCCGCTGACCCTCTCTTCCATCCTCCTAATCACCTCTCCACATGGCCTACCTGCGTCTCGCCACTGCCTCGTTTTTCTCCCTCTCTCTTAGTGCCTGCCTCTCCGCTTTCTCTCTGGGTGTCTCATTAAAGGCGCTCTATCTAATGAGATTACGCCGTGGGGATTAATGGTGTGGCTAATTGATAGACACACAGCCGGAGAGGATTAAAACCCTTTAAATCCCCGGTGGGCTTTTTGGCACTTCAGCTGACTAATTGAAATCACAGGATTGGACACAAATATACTTCCTGACCCCCATCCGCTGCTGTAACGCTGCCTGGTCTGAGACGCAGTGAGAGGACGAACAGCAGGTGTTTTATTAGAAAGTGGAGCCACATCCAAACAAAAGGGTCAAAGATTAACTGTGTAAATCCAAAGGCAGCGGCCTCTTCCGCCTCATGACTCTTTCTAACACTTAAAGTACATCATTACCCTGTAAAAAGTACAACAAGGGGCAATGATTCAGTGAGTAATTACAAACCAACTTTACAAACCACACTGGACCTTCAGAGCTTGGAGTGTCATTCTATTTGAAATGATAGCGTGATGGAAGTAAGGAATATGGAGAAAAAGAAGGCACATCTTCAAAACATGTCTTGTTTATTTTCTAAAGCACACATCCAGTATCTAGATGAATGAGTAAAAGAATTCCAATACACTGAATAATAGAACAGCTATCAGCAGGCATGGCTAATGAACCTTCCACTGTCCTGAAGCCAGAGGGCGACAGGAGGAGCACGTCTGTCAGAGACAATACAGAGTGAGAGGAGAAGGCTGTGTTTTATATATATATATATAGACGCATGTATAAAAGGAGTGTAACAAAGCGTTTGTAAAAATGAAAAGAAAAAGAGCAAAACGGAAACAGAAAATAAATAAGCAGGCATCTTAAAAAAATGCAATGACGCTTCAACAGACGAGAAAACTCAAAATATTCACATGTCAATAATGAACGGGCCAAAAATCCCCTCAGCCCGATGAAGAGCCGGAGAAAAAGAGCAGCAACTTTAATGTCATCAATACTTCAAAAATAGGTATCTTACAGTATTTTTATTTTCTCAGTGTCTTTATACAGAGTATATTCATATAGTTTCTGCTGACTATTTTCACATTCTCACCACATAGTAACAAGTGCTTTGAGCAAAACATTTTGGAAAAAAAAAAATCATGCACCTTTTAATAGTTTTGTTGGCCTATAAAAAACAGGAATGTTCAAGGCGACAGAAAAAAAACAAAAAGTAAATCGTTATCAGATGCCTTTGTGTTCCGAGTCATTTCAAGTTCCACGTTCTTACACTGTCTGACTAATCAGATCATGCCTACATAAGCTTTACACTGTGGAGAAAGCAACACAAAACCATACAGGGCAGGCAAGCATCTCAAAACAAAGGCTCCTCACGTCATGAGTCCCAAGAGGAAAGGCAGGCATTCTCCGCTAAATTAGAAAAAAAACCCATCTGTATAAAAAATGGTCTCACGCCAATCAGTCAGTGTGTTGCTGTGGTTGTGTCGACAGGTGATGCTTGTGAAAGTCAAAAACTGAGCAGGTCCGCGGAGAGGAGGGTTGCCTCCACCACAACTCTCATCGGCTTCTTTTCGCGTTTTCATTGGGTTTGGATGAACGAGAGTCCGCCCTGGTTGTGTGTCCTTCCCTCCTGGGCGTGGCTGCTGGGGTTGTTCGTCTGCACCACTGTGAGGGGGGGGGCGGGGGGGAGAGAGAGTGACAGGCGGGGGGCTGGTTCGAGGAGCGCAGGTGGGCCACGAGCGAAACGTGCCTCCACCGTACTGCACGACTGGCAACCGATCCTGAGATAGCAGGAGTCTGATACAAAAAACACACCACAAAAGGCACTTTATAAAAAATGACAGTGCTTCTGTTCTAAGGAAAATTCAAGTCGACAGAGTGAAAGAGAGAGAGAGAGAGCCATAGAGCGTCTTCCTGAACACATTCTCTTCAGTGTGAGACTAAAGCAAGAGATGATTCTGTTTGTTTTAACAATCAATCAAAGCACAAAATTCACTACTGGTGTTTCTCACGACCGGCCCTTGATTTGTCCCCAGAGAGCTCCGGGTCCGGCGAGAGCAACCGAAAAGAAACCAAACGAAACAAAACATCGCACTACAAACTCGCCACTAAAAAATATAAAGCCAGAATACAGTTGCGCTGCAGAGGGGATTCATGTCTGCGGGTCTGGCTGCTGTGAGAGAACTGACACACAGCCCATGTGAGGGTCTGTTCCTCACATGTCCGCCATGGAGCCGGCCTCATGTTCCCCCGGCCCCTGCCCGCATTTCCCAGGAGCGTCCGTCCGTCCGTCCGTCCGACCCTGCCTCTCCGACCCCCCCGCCCAGCCCCCTGCTCCGCTCTCAGTCATCGTCCCCCCCGCCGTACAGGTCGGCCAGCTTCTTGAAGCGAGGCCCCCAGTCGTTGAGGTAGTCGTAGTCCTGGTCCCCGGAGCTGATGGAGTTGAGCGAGCTGACGGAGCCGGCAGTCGAGCCGCTGCCCTCGTAGTCGAACACCAGCAGGGAGTCGTAGGGGGGGGCCGTGGGGTCATTGTCCGCCGCCCTCAGACCCTGGAGACAAGAAGGACGGGACGTAAACCATTTGCAACCCTCACGGTGTTAGTACTTCCTGTTCCTACTAGGGTTGCAAAGGGGCGGAAAGTGTCCGGTACATTTTCGGAAACTTTCTGGAAACTTTCCATGGGAAGTTAAGCTCGAGAATTTGGGGAATTTTGAAAAAAAATAAAAATACGCATATTAAACACTGAGCAATAAAGACATCATTCAAAACTCTATTTTAAAGATGTATGGAATGCAGCACACACTGCACGTTGAGTTTCAACCCTCCACTGTGCAATCTTCCATCACATGCACAGATAACTCCCAGCATCCTTCACTCTACAGCAGGGCTATTGAGGCCTGCTGTAGTGTGCAGGACTAATCAGGTAAGATTCTATGATATTACTGGCGAAAATATATTAGCATGCTGATTGAGGATTGTTCACCTGTTCATATAGCCTATTTCCATTAATTTATCCATCAATTGTCAAATATGAGTACGATTCCA
Source organism: Limanda limanda (assembly GCF_963576545.1). Taxonomy (NCBI): domain Eukaryota; kingdom Metazoa; phylum Chordata; class Actinopteri; order Pleuronectiformes; family Pleuronectidae; genus Limanda; species Limanda limanda. The sequence goes on from NC_083639.1 coordinate 17,209,043, forward strand.
ATTGTTTTGCTAACTATGTATATCTCCGGCATTGCATTAGTGTTTTTTTACAAACTTTTTTCTCATATTTTTCTACAGAACAATGCCACGTGCACTATCTCATGTGTGGAGGCATTTCACCCCATCCAATGTAGAAGGAAAGGCTGTGTACATTTGCAAATACTGTGCAAAGACCTACGTTAAGAATGACACAACGATGCAGAAGCATATAGTCAAGTGCCCAAAGTTTCCTCAGGGCTCAAATCAGCCTATGACACAACAAAATGTTTATATTTATGTATGTATATGACAAGGTAAATACAGTTAGTATAAATTACCTACAACAGTTCCAGTTTATTCCCGTTAATTCCCGTTAATTCCCGTATATTCCCGTTTATTCCCGTTAATTCCCGTATATTATCGTTAATTCCCATGGAAAGTTTCCAACTTTGAATATTCCCGGAATTTTGCAACCCTAGTTCCTACACACTGTATCAGGATCTGCTCACCTACAATATAAAGAGGTGATGATTTTTTTACGTACTAATAGGCTCACGGTGCCAGACTGTAAAAGGTGCAATAAACTGGGTCTAATCTCTCTCAGCCCCCCGTCACAGTTTAAAAGTCCCATCATGGTCTGATGTTATTTCAGAGCCAGACATCGAGCTGTAAACAGAGGCCAAATAAAGCGTCTCCAGCAGCGCCCCTGCTGACAGAAATACAATTCTAGACAAAAAAACTAAACCCCTGCTGGTCTCTCTTGAGCTCTTTAAAGAGAATCAATTCTTTTGAGTGACGTTCCCCCCCCGAAAAAACTTCCCAAGACATAACTCTTAAACTCAACTTAATGCTGTCCCATTAACACCCTGTGAACATGAGACTCATAAACCCAAACAGTTATAGGAACAACACATCATCGATACACTTTATCCACTGGTCTCCAGCTCACGTCGTTAATGAAGTCCCCGATGTCTCCGGGGTGAGGCAGACTGGGTCGGACCGGGTACTGGGACTCAGTGATCACAGGCCTCTCGTCCACCCTGCGCACCCCCGCCGGCTTGTTGATGATGTGGTCCAGAGACTCGGGCTGCTGCAGCTGGCTCAGGTCGTAGTCCTGCATGAAGGTCAGGGAGGGAAAGCTGCGTCAGTTTGATGATGAGGGTTATTTCGCCATCTTCATCCTCACTATCTACATATCAGCCGTTTCAAACCAGTTTCTCAATCAGCACAAGACTGAGAGCACGTTCACATCGGCCTTGTTCGGTCCAGACTTTCAGACTGAACCAGAACAGGTGTGAAAGGTGCCTTGGACCAACGGACCTTTTAGTCTTTTAGATTTTAGTCTGACCAGAAGAGCTCAGCCTGGATCAAATGAATCATGGTTCAGATCGCTGGACCAATTGCAGGAAGCAGAGAGACGCTATCAAACAATAGAAGAAGAAAAAGATGCGGCTCGTAGAATTGCCTGCAGTTTTAACCTAAGACAATGTAATGAACGGACATTACTGGACTGTTAAAAATGACATCTATTGCCCATCTGTCCGTCCTGGTAGAGGAATCTCTCTCTCCCTCTCCCTCTCCCTCTCTCTCTCTCTCTCTCTCTCTCTCTCTCTCTGAGACAACGAGGACTCAGGATTGTCTTTCTCATTGTTTTGTGTTTTTGGGACATGTGCACTGCTGTCAACTTCACTGTGCCCAGAATCCACTTTATAAACCTGCTCTCTACAGTTGAGATTGTACACCGACCATCAATGTGTAATGTTCCAGTGATTCAACAGACATACTTGGAAATAAATGACTCACATGTCAATCAAACTGGCATTAAAATATAAGAAAGAGTTAATTTTTTAAGATTGATTATTTAAGTATTCATTTTTTTCCACCTGGGAGTAGCTCCTCCGTTTCCTTTGTGCAATGCATTGTGGGAGAACAGAGCCCATCAAAAGCCCACTCAAACATTGAGTACATTCCACATGCATACTCTCTGCTTTCTGTTTATTTTTTATTAATAAATCTGCGTCTTTCTCAGCGTGAACTCTTTAATACTATAAAACTCTATAGCTCCTTCATAAAATCCTGCTCAGAGTTAGAATGCAGTGAGGATGTGGAGCAGTGTGATGCTCAAGTGAATTACCCAGAAGTCATAGTGCTGGGATTCTAAATGAAGGTGGAGCAGCTCATGAGAACGTGTTTGTGTTCGAAAAGAGCAGCTGTAGTTTGATTAAATATAACAATATAGTACTGATCATTTATTGAACACTGTTAGTTATTATTAAATTCGTGATAGAAACAGACTACTCTACATTTCAGAAAAGTGCAAAACAATACAAGCCTCATATTGGCTTGTATTGTGACACACACACACACACACACACACACACACACACACACACACACACAGGGATATTTATGTGTAATTCATTCTGACTGCACTGTGTGTTTCCCCCTTCATTTAGTATTCCGTGCAGATTTCAGTTTGTCTAAACTAAAAGGAACATAAAAGTGAAATGAACAGTGCTGTTAGTACAATCAGTTGTATACAATTGTTGGTTTTCTTTACGACCGCGTGTTGTAAATTTGTATTGTGAGTAAATGGAGCAGGTTGTCGACTTATCTTAACAGCTCTGCTGCAGCTGATAAATAAATGCAGCCACTAAATCCTCAAACAGGTGCTTAAGAGTAGAAATATGTTTGTGTGCACTGCTGCCATTTGATCCATGTGTGCGTGAATGTGCTAGAAACCTGGTGTGTGGGTTTTGGAAAACAACATAAATGCCTTCATTAATAATACATCTCTGAACTAATCAAAGATGCGGAAATGTGCAATTGTGTTGGTTTCTATTCATGCGAGAATAATAAATATTAAAAGAGAGTATGTGTTGAGCAATAGTTGCATATTTGACAAAACTGAAAAGGTCCTGTTTCAACAACAGTTTATTTAAGAGTTTTTACCTCATTCTCATTTCCTCTTCTACTGGTTCTGTTTTCTGATTATGGTTGGCTTTTATTTAAGAACTCTATATCTGCAATCTATATAATCAGTATTAATTAGAAAATACGCAATGCCAAATAATGAATCTTTCTTTTTGAACAAACTTTGCCAAAAATGTACTATTTCCAGCTTCTCAGACATGTGTAGTAACGTGAAACATTTTTCAGAGTTGGTTCAGACAAAACTATATATTCATCATAGTGACTTGTCACAGTGTATGGGTGATCCTAATGGGAATTGATCAACCATTATCTAATCTATTTAATCAACTCCTAACCATCTGGAAGAGACAGTAAAAAAACATCTTAAAGAAAGACATCTCTTTACAGCTTTTAAGGGTATTTGCTCGAATCCATACCTGGTCCTCCTCTCCTCCTCCCTCCTCATCGTACTTCAGGATGTTGTCTCTGACATCATCCTCAGGGTCGATCAACAGGGGCTTTGCCTGACGCTCCTTCTCTCTGCGCTTCATCCACACCACAAACAGCAGGACCATGCCTGTGGTCAAAAGTAAAGAACATATTTGGTATAGGAGCCCTGAATGTGGACCTTTTGCAATTTTCATCAGGTACATCACATCCAAACACAGGGTTTCAGGAGTCCCAGAATTATTTACACTTCCCCATTATTGAAGAAAAGCCCTAAAAACACCACACTATCTCTCCAACTACAGACAGAGACAGTATCCGAAGTCTTTCTCACAGACAAGTTGAGTGGTTTGACATAAATTCTGACTGGGGTGTTGTTTGCAGATAATATCCTGAAATCATCTGGAGAGGCTGAATGTGAGAACGCAAATATCTGCGTGAGAGGCTACGGACATTCTCCTTGAGTTTGTCCTGCCAGACCCCGAGTCAAGATAATGTCTGAATGAGCCCACGTGAGAACACAGCAGGAGATTCACCGTGAGTGAGTTAGTGTGTTGATGACAAACAAACTAAATTGCAGTTGATTAAATTTCAGATTGTTAGACATTGAACCCCTTATTGCCGGAAATGTCATACAGATGCTAAATTAAGTGGAGATGGTTAATTCTCCACCCTAACCCTAACCCTTAATTTAATTTCAATATAGCATATACAATAGATATAAAATTTAGGTATGAGGCAAATTAGTGACATTAGGCATACTTGGGCATGATCGTAATTTAACAAATTTTCCAGTCTCTTGTCTGTAGATTATTATATTGATGCTGCTTTTGATTGAAATCGAATAACATCATATGTTCCTGTACAATCATTGCTGTTCCACCGTCAGAGTATTTCAAATACAGTTTAATACCTCAAAATAACTTTGCTGCACAGAACCAAGGGGCTAGTATGTATTTTCCACTCCGACCACTAGATGGCGGCAGAGTACTTCCAACACCTTCATGGTATGTGTAGTATTTGCACCATCAGGCATTAGTTTGATAAAAAGACCGGAATGGGGTTTGAGGCGAATTCGCGACATTGGTCTACAAGGGGTTAAGACCCTGCAGAAAAAGACCAGCTGCGTTGGGGTTTGATTGTTCCTCTTCGTCGTACTCACTCAGCAGGATGATGATGCACATGAGGATAGCGATGATGGCCCCGGTGCCGAGTCCAGCGGCGGCCACGGCCCCTGTGGTGCTGCAGTCTCCGTTGTCGTCGCAGGGACACACTTTGACTCTGATCACGGAGCGGTTGGACAGAGGAGGGTTCCCCGAGTCGGACACGATGACGGGGATCTCGTACACACTTGCCTCCAGGTAAGGAATCCTCAGCCTGAGCTGAGCGTAGTCGCCTGCGGAAAGTGGAAAAAGTGGAGAAACATTAAGAGAGGGAGGCGAGCGAAATCAGAGGGAGAAAGGAGGAGATGATGAAGGCGGAAATAAGATTAGAGAGTGAAGTGTGGGGGAAAGTACATTGTCTTTACTGCAGCGTATCATGTCGTCACGTGCACGGGCACGAGGAAATGACAAACCGAATCAAAGCAGCCAGCGGCGGACAAACTGTCAGCGATCGTTCTGACGTGCGTGTACGTACGCGAGGAGGCAATAAAGATATAAAGACGTGATGTGAGGATGTATAACCTTCAGCATCTATCATTTAGTCGAGCTCAGACAAGAGTCTCAGTGGGAGAAGAATCCAGGTATGTGATCAGATTTGTCCTCAAGACAACTGCTGTGATCCATCCATCTGGGTGGATTAGGTGACAGATCGGCTGCTCGGGGGACAGAGAGATGAATGGATCTCATTTGTCACAAACGCTGGATCGTACGTCAGCGCTGGATGGAATCCGCATCTCTCACTGGGAGCTGTTTAGGACATTTTCTTAAACTTCTCCCACAGCTTTACAGCCCTACTAGATCCCCCGACAGTTATTCTACAGCAACCCTTGTGCTAAGTTTATGGTTGAATTCAGCTGAGGATGCAGAAAGGTCCCCTGTGATTCATCTACACTGCCTCTCCTACTTCCTGTCCTGACTCCGAACTGTCCTGAGAAGAGTGAACAGCATTTAATTACCACTCAGCCTTGAAATGGTCCAGTTGCGGCGAACGGTGGCAGGAAAAGAAGGCAGCTCGAAGACAAAGGGCCCCACGTTGGGGTCGGCGTCGGCGTCGGAAGCCGTGATGTTGATCCTGGAGTTGGGGCGCGCACGCTCGCACACCTGGGCCTCCCGGGGAATCAGCACCGGAGCGTTGTCGTTGACGTCGATCAGGTAGATCTGGAGGGTTCCCGTCCCGCTGGCTTGAGGCGAGCCTGGAGAGAGAGAGAGAGAGAAAGAGGAGGCAAAGAGACCACAAGGAGGAGCCGGTTAGTAATTTAGAGAAGGAGCAGAGGGGTAGACGAAATGATTGAAGATGCAGCAAGCAGCAGGATGATTGGGGGGGGAGAAAGCTACAGAAGACGGCAAAAACAATCCTTTCATTTCATTCCAGGGCCATTTTTCCAGCCTATTCATGTGTTGAAGTGAGAAAATGAGGCGGCGAGGCACAGAAACAACTGGGGAAGAAAAATGTTTTGTTTACCGAGTGGCTGAAAGTGCAGGGACAACATGTGTAGTGGGGCACCCGAAACAAAACAGCCGGACCGAATGAAAGGACACATAAATGTTTCAGTGTGTGAAAAGGCTCCGACGACGCTCACACGAAGATTGCTGTTATCTGCACTGTGCTGGGAAATGACTCAAACACTAACCATTTACTGCGTCCACCAACACAGACCCATCCTAACATCGTCTGCCAGACCGGAACAGAACCGGACCAGGTCAGGAGACACGGTTGTGATGTGTAATGCACCAGCTCTGATGACAGCGTGCACTGTAAGTGAACTGCACTCGCACTGAATGACAAATGGGTGTTTTTTTTTGGTGCCGCTGCCTCGTTGGACGCTGTACGACACGCTGCTGGGAGCGAGCGCCTCATTGCTTTCACGATGCAAAGTGAACTTGTTTTGCTGATCGGTCTCGAGTCTCGACACAAGAGCGGTGACAAACATTTGTAATGAGGTTGAACTCTGGCGTGAGGTGAGATACGTCTCTGCCCGACTGAAAATGATCGAGAACGTCTCTTCATAAATTTCACATATCGATGCATCTAATTGATTTTGTTGAATAAAGGTCCTGAAAGCGTTTTTTTCCTCACCAGCTTGAAGAAGAACGGAAGATGATTGTGATTTTATATGTGAGACAGTCTCTCCTGTTCTGGTGGTTTTAAAATGAATGTACATGCACCGAGCACACAAGCGCATATTGGATAAAAATGTGACAACTGCTGATTGTTTATAAAAAGTCAGTAAACTGTCAGACCACCGACAATGAAATGGGATGACACCTCACACAAACATCCCAGTAAAAGACATTTGCAAAGCCTTTATAATGCTGAACTGTTTCATGATAAATAATACAGATGGTGGTTTTCCTCCAAAATGTAACTTTGATTGTTGCTTATTTACTCATTAATATTTAATCTCACAGAGAAATAGAAGATGTGCAGTTTTCAGGGACTGTAAGTCGTCAAAGTGCTGACACAAGTGTTGGCTCCGTGCTCTCTGCACAGAGCGAATCAGCAAGAATGAAACTCATAAAAGATCATCTCGGATTTGGAAGTGTTTGTTTTCTCTGGGATGTGATTTGAATAAGAGACATAAACACATGAGCAGAGTAAATGATGAAAAGATCCCGGGAAAACTTTAAGAGAATAGGCACATAATTGGAGTTTTCATTAATTGAATTGAAATGTATTTAACTAGGACTTTAATTATAAAAGGGAAACTACTCCAATAAAATCACTGGATGTGACCAGATAATTATTGTGACCACAAATGCATTTGCTTTGCTTGCAAGTTGATGTGTTTTATTACCTCGAGTTTATGTTTATTGGTTTATGTATTTGCTTGATGTAAGCGACATTACATCAACAGTACTGGATGGATTACCATGACACTTGAGAATGTGGATCAGGGATGAACCAGTTACATTTTGGTGAAGATCAGATTTCAGTGTCTTTACCTTTTCAGATAGGATGCAATTTGTTTTGACATTTTCACTGATTTCCCAGGAAGTAATTAATGGAGCTTGAAGAAAATTGAAACCAAAATTTTATCAGTTGAGTCCAATTGAATGTTTGTCCCCTCTCGACATTCTTCACAACTCTAAACATAAATCCTCTGTCACAGGCTCCACGGCATGGTGGCATACAAATTTGAGTTTGTTATGGAACTGATACTTCTGAGTATGTGACATTTGGTGAAGGTTGATTGAATTAAAGGCAACTGTTGAGCCTTGGTGGAGGTATGCACTCTACACTAGTTTTAATATTGTAAATCTACATTTTTAGAGGTATATATTTCACTATTTACTCTACGACACTTACATGTATCTAAACCAAATACCAACTGCAGTGGTCAGCACCGTGGCCTAACAGCTAGAAGGTCCCCGGTTCAAATCCCAGCGCTGCCAGGGTCTGTTTGGAGTTTGCATGTTCTACTTATGTTATGTACTTGCATATCTGCCTGGGTGTGGATTTCTTTTGTCTTTTTATTTTCATGATCCCAACTATCAGTTCCATTGGACAATGCCCTGATGAAGCCCCTTGTATCTCTTATATATGTGTGAACCAATACAATCAAAACAGAATCAAAGAATTCGCTACACCTCAACAAGTGCAAGCAGTCAGGTTGGATCATATGATTAAAATCACTAATATGTCAGAATAAAGCAAACACATGTGAAACCTATCCTAGTTTTACGAACTGTTTTATTATTCTGACAAAGCTCTTCACAAGTAAATCCACAGCTTGGCTCCTGATGTGATTAGAACCGACTCAGAGTCAGTAGCTCAGTCTCACAGTGTGATGGACTTGATCAAGGCTAATCGTGAATGATGACAAACTACCGATGAAGAGAGGAGTGTGCTGCTCTGCTGAACACTCTGCAGCGGTGACATGTTGTGGCCTCGACATTCAGCTGACAACCCCCCGCTCAGAGACTGTCAGCGAGCCGGGCTGAGATTACTGATGCAGTGCAGCGTGGACGGAGTTTACCCCAGCAGTGCATCAGGATTGTGTTTCAGCTGTTTTCCCTCTATCACACAGTAAAGTGGTGCATCAGCTATGTAAATGTCGGCCGCCCCAAGGCCCCTTCGACCGCCTTGTCTGTTCTGATTGGCCGGGGTGCTTCGCTGCTTCTCTTACGCTCGGCTTGAGTAGAATAAGCAAAGCGAATTTCAATCAAAGTGGAATATATCCCCTTGTTGACTTTGGGCTCCAGAATCAATAGGCAGTCAACACTTTGAGCTTAGCTTAGTTTGCTTCAGGGCAACTGATCCCTCATTTCTCACTGGAGTGAAAACACCTGAGTCCCTCCTGCTCACACACAGAGCTTTAGTTCTGTAGCTCTTTCTGTTACTCAACACCAGCACTGACACACATTATTCTCTGCCTGCTTCCTACAGGGAGACAGAGAAATGAACGTTCAGTGTGTGAACAAAATATTTCTCTCATTCACACTCCAGCCACAACATAGACTCATCCTTTAGACCTGTGTAGAATGGCATCAGCCTTTGAAAAGAGACAGTTTCAAAGCACCTCCAACAGTTGTAACGAGTTTCTCTACTGTTGAGGTGAGGTGCATTGGGAGCAATGAAACAGTTTTCCACAGAACACAAACAAATGTTCTCTGCTGTAAGCTCACACTGTATTCATGACTTCTGCCATGGTGAGGATGAAAGTAACAAACAAAAAAAAATACACGACCTCAAACATGAACACGACTAAAAATATCAAATTAAGCTTTAGCAGCTCTGTGAGGCACAGTGATGCTCACATGATGATGTTTTTGTGTGTTCATGTGGTGTCAGATAAATAATATTAATAATGTATTTATGACTTGGAAAATTCGAGCGAACGATTTCTCAAGTCCGAACAACATCTCGGACAGTCTTGACATCATCCCTTTTAGATCGATTAACATCATATTACAATTATTTGACAAAAAATAATCTCCCATAAACCACATGTCCATTTCTCACAGGTGCCTAACATCATACTTTCAATTAAATATAACGTTTTTTAAGATTAACATGCACGTTTTAAACTATGCCTGTCTAATCCGACCCTTTTCTTTGCTTTTTATTATTTTGCAAATATTGGAAAGAGATAAGATGTTGTTCAAATGCTTTAAACACATAAATAGAACACGTTTAGTCTACTACGACGTCCATGCTTCTCCTCCACATCCTGAAGATGGGACAATGACTTGACAACTAACAAGCATGTGAATGAACAGTTTAAGCTTAGCTGCTAACTGAACTAATCAATTTAAGAATGCCATTAGTTTTACAGATTTAAATCAAAGTAAAGGACAAAACCTGATGATGACATGTTGAGGTATCACCAAAGTTTTGTGTGTATTTTTTTATTAGGTATTTAGAGCCTCTGAAAGACATCGTGATCGACAGCTGAGATTTGTCTGACCCCTAGTGATGTCACCACCACTAGACGGCAGCACCTATTTTCACTTCATTCTTGTGCAGTGGCAGGAGGTGGGGACTAATGTCCATACAGTCATTGGACGTCTCCTGGAGACCATGATTGCACCAAATTTCATATGACATCATCTAATCATTGCTGGGATGCTTGGATATTGCCGTCACTGTACAGCTGCTCGAATCACCACGACACACACAGGCATCCTGACTTACCAGACTTACCATTGTCGAATGCCAGGAACGTGGCCTCGTACACGTTGTTCTTGACGTACATGGACTCTCGGTCCAGGAGCGCCATGGTGGTGATCTGACCGTTGGTCCTGTTGATCTTCAGCCAGTTCGCTGGGTCTGACAGCTTGGAGTACCTGTGCACGCACACAACCACACACACACACACACACACACACACACACACACACACACAAACACACACACACACACACACACACACAGACAAACCGACAGTTAGACAGGCAGAAGGTTCATTTAATCCAAAAGCAAATGCAGGCACAAATAGATTCCAGAAATGAACTTTAGCAGCAAACAGTTATTTGAACTCCAGCAGCTCTTAACCTTAACCTGTTTGTGAATCCAAAATAGTCATTATCAGATTCAATGTTCATTACCATAATAAGAACTACCAGCCAAGCACCTTTGAAATATTACAGTGACGTGGAGAGTGGAACATATGTTTACTGAGCTTATCATAGCAGCAGCTCATTAGCGTGAAGCCCGATGAAAACCTGAACCCATATGCCGAACAGCAAGGCAGCGCTCTTAACAACTTCGCCGATCTTTCTACCCACACAGGCGCCACGGCAACTCTCATCACTGTCACCGGTCGATACATCACCGGAGTGGAAGTGTGACAGCTGCAATTACAGTCCATAAATCCCATTAACAACTATGACGAGTGTTAACATTCCACTGAGTGGAAGAAGTGCTCCTCTCTCGGGTCCTAGTGAGAAAAAGGGTAATCGTGGAAGTGTCTGGGGTAGGTAAATGGACAAGGTGTCACCAGGATGATTGGGGGGAGAAGCAGGTGGAGAGTGCGGCGATGGGAGGGAGAGCATGGGCGTGTTTCTGAATATAATCGTGGTCAGAAGGAAACGTGATCATTGGAAAAGTTAAAACAGTGTGTTGGAAGCTGACACTAGTTTCCCGGAGCCTCACGGGCGTGAATCCAATTAATTTATCCATCTCCAGCTAAAGACGCACACAACTGTTACACACTTAGCGAACAGTCAAAGAGAGAGGAACACACTGACAGACGGGACCTATCATATTATCACAGTTTTTACCTGACAAAATAGCATAGATACATGACAATACATGCTATTATTTGTGAAAGAACTTGTCACGCAGAGTCAGTCAGGATGTGATGTTGCCCTGCAGGCCTGACTCTGGTGTTTGTGTGACATGTCAGGAACTCTCATCTCCTTCCTGTGCCAACAAGATGTCACCTCCCGCTTTCTACAGCTGCAGCGAACACATCAGAGTGTGAGGACTATTTGACACTATTTTTTATAACAAACTGTATTTGTCTCAGTGTTTAAATTAATTTTTTTATCTAGGGAACATAAATCATATTTTCATCAATTTGTTTAAACCCAGTTTGTGGCAAAGTGAACCACATAAACCATCTTCTATATACTGGGTTTTCATATGATCAGAAGAAAAGGAGAGAATGAGTGATGAAATGCAATGTGGAGCCTCTACTGGAAGATATCATATACTGGAGTTATAATTTTGAATCCACTCCTTTTGCAGATAAATATGAAAGTACAACATAAAAATCTGGATCCAGGGAATGTAAATGTCGATTTATAAGGGGACTGTTTTATTTATTAATTAAAATGAGTTAAACGACTAAATCCATTTTTTTTTCTTTATAAAACAGACATCTACTGCAAAAAAAAATACAATTCAAAAGTGGCGTTATCATTTATCAGATTCAAAAGCATTTAAAACAACTTTTGCAACAATTTATTGACAACCACTGGCTAGAGATTATTAGTTTGTCTATAAACATTGACGTTTCACTGTCAGAACAAGGTCAAATTGGTCTTTGACTACTCGGAAATAAACTCTGAATCTCCCACCGTCCAGACAAGGCTCCCGGCTCAAGTTGGGAAATTCCTTATTTTGTCTTTAGCTTGAGGAAAGGGATGCACAGAGAGCAATACAATAAATAAGGATTTATAGACTGGAATTCCAGTTATCTTTTTTTCAAAGTTTTTTCTGAGCTACGCTAATTTAATCATTGAGGCCGTCTATTAATTCGATGAAAGGTTTCGGTTGCTTGGTAACGGCAGGTGCAACAGCAGTGCAACCTCCGGAGCGCAGAGGAATAAAGGATGAAAGAAGCACGCCTGGCACTTTCCACGCATTTTTCGACGCTACATCTGAACGGCTCCTTAATTTGCTCTCGCTGCCACTTAAATCACATCTAAACAGGCCTAGCCTCACATCATCTTTTCTTTCCTGTCCTCCAGGGAGAGAGAAAAAAAACTGAAAAACTGAAAAATACAAGCTGGCTCCTCTCCCATCTACTGCTCATGCACAGGCCTTTCACTCATCCTCATGCATGTCTGCGTGTGTTTGTGAGTCTACGTTTGTGCATTTCGGTGTCTTTTGTGTATAGATTTTGCGGGGGGGGGGGGGGGTTCAAGTGAGGTCACCTAGAGGGAATACAGCAGCAGCGAGCAAGATGAGACTGTCTGAGCATGAACTGAACTTCTGCCGGCAAGCTGCTTTGGAGAAGACAGCAGCTCTGAGCTCCCATCAATAACAGACTGACAAGGAAGAAAGTGACAGGGTCAGAGCGAGCGAGAGAGCGGGAGGGATGAGAGAAAATAGAGTAAAAGCGGAGGTACGTCTCTTTGAGGGCTGAAGAGCTCAACCCACTTAGTTTGCATGTCATGTCTTTTCAGGAGCAACCTGAGATGTCGCTCCTGCTCGTTCCTCTGCACAGTGTATATACCAGTAACTCTTCCACTAACTCCCAAACAATCCACTAACATTACCACTGGGTTCTTCAGTGGAAGAGGCCGTCTCCCTGACATTAAGAAAAATCAATCTCTCTCGCTGGAGCTGCCGATGGAGCGGAACGGTGCCGCTGGACCTCAGTGGACATGTGGGAGTTTCCGCAGCACACAAGGTCGATGCCGGGATGGCACGATGCCCGCTATCCCTTTTAGGAAGGGAGTGATCAATGAGGAGGAAGGAGACGAGGAAGACAAGGGATCTAAGGAGGGTGGGCACGGTGTCCAGCTCATTACAGGAGGACCTCTTTACACCAGTCGCCAGGCAACAGGGAGGGAACTGGAGCTTGGGATGTGGGTGGGGGGGTCAGTGGAGAAATGTCAGAGAAGAGGGATAAACTGTGAAGAAACTGTCCAGCACTGATCAAACACACTGATTCAAAGAGATACAGGAGGGGTGGACAAAATATTGGAAGTACGTCACTCTGAATGTATATGAAGCAGTTGTTTGCTTTCAGAGGAGCTTCGGTCCTCCTTCAGACAACTGATACATGAGTCCTTAACTGTGAATATATCTAAAAACCTCCATTCGAACTAGGTGGGTGCTCTGAGAGGGCAAAACCTCTGCCAAGGCCAATTTCCTATCTCACCACGTCAAAACCAGTTTTTCCCATTAATCATCTGGACTGTGGGGTTCCGCCATATTAAACTTTTCCTGCCAAAGTTTTAAAATGAACCATAAAGATCGACATTTCTCATAATAACACAAGAGATCTCTGAGCTGGTGTTATGCCCATTGCTGCATTGTATAGCTGTGTATTTGCAGTAGTACTTACACAATTAATAACAAGTGGTCTACTACTTTGAATATCTGACATGATTGCAAATCATTAAAGCTTCCTTATAGTCATTTTGTTATTATGCCAGTTCTGTACATGTGACACTGTATAACATTGCATACTGCATATTTCAAAGGTTTAGGGTTAAATTATTTGTTAAATCACCACTTTGAAAATGCTATGATCAATATTTTCATATTAACAATACACCAAATGACTGTAGTTTGTGAGAGAAAGAGGTTGTTTTATTAACAAACCAACATAAAGTTAACAGACTCACTGGCCAAAGGTGCATTTTAGCCTCTTTCAGCTGATTGTTTCGGTTTTAACATTCCACAACTTATTATTGAGTGGTTGCAGATATTTTCTATGGCATTTTTAGCAATCAGAATGATAACAAAAGACTTAGTTTGATGACGTGTCGAGGGCAGCATGGGATCATGGGAGTTGTCTTCACCACCGAAGCCGATGAAAATCTACTTGATGCAACTCATGATCATCGATGAAGTAATTAAAGTTTTGTTAACATCACGCAGAAAACGGCAGAGAATACTCGTGATCCATTATGAGTGACTAATACAAACAGTGAGAGGTCAAAATAGCCACTGGATAGCATCTCGGTTATCTTTCGTCATATGTTGTTTTTCCCGCAAATAACAGCATAGACAGGCAACTACATGGGAAAAATGTAAATGTAAATGTAATGTCTAGCTACCATGAAAAAATATTGGATAATCGACGTACACAAGTCTACAAAATATGTAACAAAGACCTGGTCGTTTTTTAGACATTTTAATGACGAATTATTGCATACTATAAATTTGATTGAGATAAATTATTCACCTAACGATCTGGTGGATGAAGTGGTCGGGGTCTTGAGCAGCAAACACTGTCAGCGTGGTCCCTGCGGGCACGCCCTCCTCGAAGCGGATCATCTTGGGGTTGACAGGGAAGACGGGCGGCTCGTTCACGTCCTGAATAGAGATGGTGACTCCCGCAGTGGACTGCAGAGAGGACTGGATGCCGGTGGCCAGGTGGGCCTGGTTCGACACCACCACGGTCAGCATGAAGGCACGGTTCATTTCGAAATCCACCGGCTGCCGACGTATCGAGGAGGAAGGAGAAAGAGAGAGAGGGAACAAAACTGTGAGCCATGGGAGTAAAAATGAGTGCGGCTGATTGCAAGATTAGTTCTAACTCCAATTTGAGAAATGTCATACAAGTCATTGAGACCTACACACTCAGTCATCAGCATCTGGCACTTCAGAACAGGTGGAAACATAGAGGAGGCAGTGTTGAATAACAATGCAAGCAATTGTTCACTTTCCCGCTGAAAGAGCTGATGTGGAGGATCCAAACAAACAGCTTCAGCTTTACCTTGATCACGGTCAGCATGCCATCGTTGGTGATGGGGTTGGTGCGGATGGTGAAGTGCCCGGAGGGGTCGCCGCTGACGATGCGGTACACAGCGTTCCAGTTGGGGCTGTGGGGCTGATCCCTGTCCACCACCGTCAGGTTGGTCACCACCACGTTCAGCTTGTTCTCCGCCACCTCTCCAGAAAACTACAGGAGTGGGAGGGAGGGAGGGGGGGGAGGTGAACGAGAGAGGATGGAGGAGAGGTGACAGGGGGTGAGGACGGGGGAGGCAGCGTTATGCTGATGCTGCTCCAGCGGTGGGCTACTGCATGCTAATACGTTGATGGTCATCAATCTGTTGGGCCTTTTTCCATAATTGTGTTTATGAAAACAAACTGCTTTCAGGGTCAAGCCAATAACGCTGATTACATAACTACATGAGAGCGAGCGGCGGCAAAACAGATGGAGGAGAAATTAGAAAGAGGAGCGGATGCAAAAGAGAGGGCAGACATGTTTGTTTAAATGTGCATAATAGAGAATCATAGCTCCCATTATGTTAATGCAGTCTCTTATTCCACAACGCGTCTTCTAATATGAAACTCTTTATCTGAACTAATGGATTTGCTCAATTACTTGTTTACCCATGCAATTTAGGTTCTGGTAATTCACCAAATCTGGGTCCCTAATACGCAATTAGATAAGTACTGTAATTAAAGCAGCGGTAGAAATAATCTTTGGCTAATGATCTTCGTTATGTCGCAAAGAGAAACAAGTCCCCTCTGAACTAACTCTGGAGGAAACTTAGTGACAGCTGCAGAGCCCGCAGAAGAATTTACAGTGCAATTGGATACATGTCCCTCTCTGTGGGGATTTATCTGACTACTGAGGGATGGACACTCAAAGGTACACACACGCACACACACACACAAACACACACACACACAGACACACACACACACACACTAAAAGCTCTCATTGTCAGACGATAATCTGGGTTTCCTCTTGTGAAGCGTTAACTTGTTTATTGTGTGTGTCTGCCAGCTGCTGTTCACTTTAATGGCTTCATCATCGTGGGGTTTGAAGCCGTGTCCAAAAACCACCCGATTCTTCTCTTCCTCCCTCTCTCTCCCTCCCTCTCTCTCCCTCCCTCCCTGCCTATCCCCCGCAGTACGACCGGGCTGATAAGCAGAGAATAAATTAAATATGCACTCTCCCAGTCTCTGGTGAGTGGGCTCCTCCATTTCATTTTCACCCCAAGCTTTAGCAAAAACACCACCACAAACCGTCCAAGTCTCTCTCTCTCTCTCTCTCTCTCTCTCTCTCTCTCTCTCTCTCTCTCTCTCTCTCTCTCTCTCTCTCTCTCTCTCTCTCTCTCTCTCTCTCTGAGGCATTCACAATGGTGCTGACTGTAGAGAAGGGGCGCTTCCCAAAATGATCACTCTTTTTAAGATGCAATGTGGATCCACTGATAAGCCACGAGAGACACAGGCTTCAAGTCCTCTGAAGGATTTGGTCGTTACAAAGAGGGTGGAGAGAGAGGCAGGGCAAATTGACTTGTAATGTCCCAAAATGTGTCGTCAGGATTGTAAATTATGGCTTTTTAGTTATTGTGTATCATGTGCTTGCACTCCACAATGCAAGTTGAGCTCCACTACTGAAAGTGACTGTGGTAATTCAGTAGAGTCAAGTCACAGTCACTGCCTGCACTGGTGCACCTTTAAGCACTGATCTTTAAGTAGGAGTAGAGAGGACTCATAAAGTTAGAGGCCGTCCGTTACAAAGTAATATCTATCTTAAATTTGCAAACACTGGCTGCCATAAGTCAAACCAGTCTAGTGAAGCTGTGGCAACAAAACTCTCTCAGTGTAGGTTTGTGTTGTGTTTATAGCTTCAGTGAAGTTTTTCATATGTAAAAGAATTAATCATTTTTTTCTCATTTTGAAAGCACACAAAAATACCGAATGGATGTTATAGGTCCGATTTTCTGGTCAACAGTTCTAGTCCTTGGAGATAATATGAGTCCTGTGACCTCACCATTCAAATCCACTTTATATCAGGGTCTTATTTAATGAGCCTGTGACACGTCAATAGATCCCACATGTATTAATGACTGCATTAAATAAAACCAATTTAATACAGGGTCACATCTGCATGATAGCGACCATTCAAATCTTCTCATCTTATCTTATACACTGTCTGTAGACGTGTCTGGCCTTCACACATTGGAGCTCCACTTCCAGCCATGGGAAATTAGTGAGGCTACAGCGCTGCACAGACGCTAAATCATTTAAAGAAAATACATCTGCATCAAGGTGCACTGCACAGCGGGGGAAATCTACTGCCTCCTTCCTGAAACTCACTTCTGAAGACTCAGCAAATGAAAATGTCCCATTTCACATGGCAGAGCTGGAGCTCAACAAGACTAAATGAGCTGTTCTCTTCCTTCATGGGGAATAGAAAACGGCACCGAATGGAAACGACGGCATTAGGAAGAATAAATGTCCCCAAAACAGACTGGTACTGATATCAGACTGACATTAGTCCACTTAAGATGGCTCTCATGTCTTTACTATAGTGTAATAAAGATAAAGCTGCTGGCAACAAGCGTCGATCCTCCACCTTTCTTTTTATGTTACACAGACGTCACGCTGCTTTTCCTGCAGTCTGCTCTTTTAACACAAATCTAAATTGAAGTGTGGGAAGCAAAAGGAAGAGGAATGGAATTTAATCATCTCTGGCGCTCCAGCTTTTTCTGCTATTTACAAAGAGCAGCTCTACAGGTGAATTACAATTACACATCTGGGAGCCTGTGTGTGTTTGAGAGCTCATCTTTTTTCCTAGCAACTTTTCTAGCAGCTCTCCCGCTCCTCCTTGTTCAGGAAGTGACCGACCACTGGGTGCACTCCAGCAAAGGTGTGGTCGGAAATCATTTGATTAGCACGATTGCAGCTAGAATCGCTGTCCCTACCCCCCCACACATTGGCGAACATAGCAACATCGTAGCACCTCCAAAACCCATGTGGTGAAATGGATAAAAAATCGGGCATTTATTTTTTTCAAATTCGATGCAACATATCAGCTTGGTTTACGCCCCCACAAGCAATTTCACCTAATTAGTGTGCTTAGGATTTCTCTGTGCCTCCTGTAGAGAGCAATGAATTCTTCTCCAGTCTGTTATACACAAATAATTACTGAACTACTCCGAGTCGAGTTTGTTTGTGTGGGAAGCGAAACAAAAAAAAAAGTGGAGACTGACAATGCTGCGGAAAAGGCATCTGCTGCAGAACAATTTCTTTGTCGCGGATTTTCACATGACAGTGAGTCATTGTCTGTGTCCAAGTGGCGTAAAAACAACAAAAACACATTTTTATTCACTTTTACTTATTACCACTTTCGAGTCACACATCAGGATTTGTTCAGCCGTTCTTTTACTTTTGACTTGCACACATATGTGCGTGCGTGTCTCTCCATTGTGTGCACTGCGTGTGAAGGACGTGTCCGGTGAAGCACGGCATGTCCGTGTCTGTTTGTCAGGGGGACTCTGGTGCAGAGCCTGTCCCCGGTGACGAGCGGTGACGGAGCCAGCGCCGCAGACGGAGGGCCGAGCGGCTCTGAGAGGAGCAGCCCACTTGTTCACTGAGCTCTACCCCTGACAGCTGGGGAGCTCTTATCAGAGAGCGCGGCTGGAACTGTACTTGCAATGTACGCTGATGACGGCCCTGCCGAGGAGACAGGGATCACAGTGTGTGACGCTGACACACTGCGTCTGAGCTCTGCTGCAGACAGCATCGGTCTCTCAGAAACCCAAGTGCTCACATGAAAGAGTAGCTACAGTCCAGGCTGGGCGTGTCAGCATTTTGATTCTATACGATGAGGCTGAGTTTGCAGAGTCGAGCTACAACATGGAGAAAAATACAGAAACTTACACATCTATACATCTACACCAGGGTTACCAAACTTTTTATCCCGAGGGCGGGGGGGCGTGGTAGTGTTCTGAGGGACAGCTGGCAGGTCAGGGGTGAGTTGGGCGCCACATAGTCACTAAACTGAGAAGTGCAATACAGTGGGCCAAAGTCCATTCCATTTAGCTGACGCTTTTATCCAAAGCGACTCACAATAATTGCATTCAACCCTGAGGGTACAAACCCAGAACAACAAGAATCAAGAAAGTACAATTTCTCCAAAAATAAAGCAAAACTACAAAGAGCTATAAGTAAGTATCATTTAAGTTCTACTAAATTGTTAGTTTCAAAAAATGTTAGTATTTTTTTAGTATTTTAAATTTTTTTAAATTTTAAAATTATTTTGTATTTTACTTTTTTTTGATGCGGGCCAATTAAAAACGGATGGCGGCCGCAGATAGCCCTCGGGCCGTAGTTTGGACACCCCTGATCTACCCACGCAAGCATTGACACTCTGCGTAGAAGAGTCTCTGCTGTTTCTTCACCAATAACCTCTCACAGTAAACTCAGCTTCAAAAAACTACTCCTGACAAACCACACTCTGCTATAGCGAAGTGAGCCAGCTGCAGCCTGGCTTCCTGTCAGCCCAGCGTGGAGGTATCAGGGACCAGGGCCAGATGCCTACAGACAAACCCTGGCCACCAGAGGACCCCCCCCCCCGCTGGCAGGGAACACACAGTGGGTGAGGTGGGATTACACTTCCCATCTCCACACAACTGATTTCCATCTCACTTTCAGGCACACTATCTTTTTCTGTCTCTCTCTGTATTTGTTTTTTTATACCTGGCACTGTGTTTTCATATATTTGATATGTATCTGTCCTTACTCCACGTCTTTATCAGCGGTAATATTTACGTTTCGTTTGACGGAGGCCAGGTGAAGAGCTTTCTTTACCTTGGATGCTTGTGTAACCTGCTCTGCCTAAGAATATCTACCCGTATATACAATACTATGTATAGCATGCTGGCTCTTTAGAACATTATAGGGATATTTAGGGAGTGTACGAAAAGAAGCAGGATGGAGAGGGGAGCTGACTCTTTCCAAGGCTCTTGTCAGCATTAATCTTAATTCCTTTTTTAGACGCTCCTCTTGACATGGGTAAAAACAACAAGAAGAAAGAAAAGCCGTATCTACAAAATGATATATTAATGGCAAAGCTAGTATGATGAAATACAGCTACAACTTAGATATAACACATTGTCCTGCTACAAAGGTATAAGAGGGAATAACAGATACCCGTTTTAACTGTATTTGGACTGGGTTTTTTTTTTTAACTCAAGCAGCAAAAAAGTAATTACTCTTGATTGGATATAAACCTACAGTTAATACGTGGCTTGAAATTCAGAGATTCATACGCTGGAAAGACTGACTTTTCTTCTAAAATATAGAAATTAGACTACATTGTCAGAATAGGACTGAAGGCTGTGACCTCCCTCCTCATCTTTACTGTTAAAAATGTAGTTTGCCTTCTGTTTACAGCATACCCTTCAAAAGTTGTGTATATGTATGTATGTGCTGGACCCCTTGACCACATTTCATCATGTATCTGTCAGATATGGAGGATGTAATGCCTGAGGGCTTTTTTGTACTGTATTTTCTTCTGTCATACACAAAAACTTATTTAAGAACTTTTTAATATTAAAAACCGAGCATGGATGGGGCTCTGCATTTTTATGAAAAAATTGATTAAAAATTACAGATTTTCAGTAACATTTAATGTTTTTACATAGTTAATGTCAAAAGAAGGAAAACAGGCTCCTCAGCTTTCAGCAAATAGAAAATGTACCTAATTCTCCCTTCTCCCATCTAGTAATTTTCATATAGTTCCTTTCACAGAAAAATAAAACATCTGAGTAAAGCTGTGGACTCACCGTCCTGACTGTCAGTTCTGGAGGATTGTCATTGATGTCAGTGATGGAGATTAGAGCTGTGGCTGTGTTGGACAAACCAAAGTTCAAGTTGCCCTCCATGTCTGTGGCCTGGACGATGATGGTGTACTGAGACACTTTCTGTAGAAAGAATCAGAGAAAGAAAAAACACACTCAGACACGCAGATATATCAAATGCTGCAAAATACATGCACACAGGACTGAATCAATAAATACACATTTCTCCCATTTGACAATGACCCAGTGCGTTATAAATGAGTAAATATATTAAGTCATAAATGAGTGAATGCATGAATAAAAAATCCTCCTTAGCTTCCAGTGAAATGTCAACCCAGTCTGGATATGTGCACATCTTCACTTTTTGCTAAGCCACAGACCAACTGGAGTCTGTTAGAGCACCTGATTTCTTCAATAACAGATTAGGTAAACAGCACAAGCGCACACACACAAACACACAAACACACAAACACACAAACAACCACACACAGAGCAATGTGTTGGTAACAGGCTCATCCATTATTGCCTTAAAGTCTTTGTGCTGTGTGAACATGAACCTGCATCATCAGTCATTTTAATGGTGGCCCGCCACTTCAAGACGTGCCACGGAGCTTCAGGAAATACCGGGAGGTGAACAGGCCTTATTTAGTCCGATTACTGGAAGGAAAGGAGGTGCTCCCTTCATCTCACCCCCCCCAGAGGGGAGTACAGCTCACACTGCAAAGTAACAATGCCATGACGAGACACTGTCACACACCAGGCCTTCTTTAGACACAAGAGAATGAAAAAGAAACATCCTGACACTATTAATGGCACTGAAAGTTCAGTCCCATCCCTGGAGAGGAGTAGTGTGTGTGTGTTAGTGTGTGTGTGTGTGAGTGAGTGAGTGTGTGTGTGTGTGTGTGTGTGTGTCCGTCCTGACAGTATAAGCCTCTCTGCTTTGTGGTATTTTCCTCTTCCTATTAATCCATCTGGCTCAGGCCTCCATTGTGCCAGAGAAAAGAGAGGGAGCAAGACGGAGTGGACGTCAAGGACGGGCCAGCGTTCGCCACGCAGGCCCCGGCTGCTTTGCCTAAAATCCCAAATCCCTTAACATCGAAAGCCTGATGTTTGTTTGCTGCTGGGCTAGTTTCATCAAATTCACTGCACTACTGGGTCACGCTTTCAGAGCAACTTGGTGGCCAGTGGCGCAGGTGTCAGGGACTGCCTGGAGGAAGAAGAGCAAACCCAGCAAAGGGACTCGCAGAGGTACAGGGGGCAGTCTTTGCTTCCTGATAGGCACCGGCTTTTTTTTTTTTGCTTTTATTTCTTCTAGTTTTGTCTGTTTTCCTTCTTCCCCCCCCGTGGTTTGTTGCGTGCTCTTTGTTAACTCACATTCTGTGCTTCTTTTGATCTCTCGCTATCTTTCTCTTAACACCTCTGTCTCCTCTCTATCCGTCTATCTCTCCGCCAGTCTCTGTCTATCTTTAAATCTCACATTTCTTTTCCACTTGTGAGGGATGCAGCTGATTGCTGGATCAGTCACACCACCGCAGCCAGTTAAAACAGGCATCTGGAGTCATTTAGCTTCTCCCCAAGTCGCCATGAAATGCGTCGACAAGTTAATCTGCACCGAGGCAATCCTATTAATGAAAACTCAATACTGGCTGCCCTTTATTAGACTCGTAATGAAATATCAATACCATCTCTCCTCAAAGAGCGCTTCAGTAAATAAAACCTTCCAGGAATGTGTCTCTCTGCACACTCATTCGGTCACATACATCAATGGACAAATAGCACCAGATGACTACGTTGCTAATGGATGCTGTTTTCCTTTGGTCAGGTGTAGAGAAGTGACAGTAGCATGGCCAGCAGGTGGAGCTCTCACACAGCCGGGGAGAAGGCAGATGACTCCTGTCCTGCAAGGTTGTATCACTCATGTGAGGGCAGTTGGGAGTTTATGGCCTTTCTAGCTCACATGCACATCCGCTATTGCTCCAGCGAGTGGGAACAGGTGGGACACTCAGACTTATACACACCGGGCGTATATGTGCATGAGCAGGCACACCAAACACAGACACACAGACACACACACACACACACACACACTACGCTGTCCCAAAGTAGCTGCTTGAACAAGCCAGTAAAGGGCTCTCTAATGAGTCCTATGGAAGTGCTAAACAGAAAATCTCTGTTAGATTAGAGCCCAGCGCTGGCAGCGAATACAGCTTCTGGTCCCACCACCGACAGCCCAGTCTCCCCCCCACAGGCCTGGAGCCTCACGGAAGCTGAAGCCATCGGAGGCCACAGAAACACCTGCACGCAGAGCTACGCCAACAAAAGACGCCATTCCTTTTTTTCAAGCGGTGCAAATGAGGTAGTTTACCATCGTGGAGAAAAAAAACAGGGAAAAAAGCTTTAGCCTATTGATGTTTGGCAAACAGCAGGCAGCACGGGCTGTTCAGGGTTTGTAAGCAAATGGACTCGTGCTCCAGAGAGACTTTATTAGCGAAAATACAGTAAAGGAAAAACAGTTGGTAAGAAGACAGCGGACAACACAATGGAGTAGAGTTTTTTTTGGGCAACACAGGTACAGTGGTGAATTAATAAAGCTGGGTGTGCATTTTCACAGACCCAGGTGAGGAGGGAGAGGTCAGGAGAGAGAGAGAGAGGGAGAGAGAGAGAGAGAGAGAGAGAGAGAGAGAGAGAGAGAGAGAGAGAGAGAGAGAGTTACCTCTGCACTTTATTTGTATTGTTTGTGGATTGTGTTCCGGCTGCTGGGCTCCTACTGGTCACAGTCATTAGCTTGTCACTTACAATCTGTCTCAAATGCCCTGAGACACTCTCTCTCTCTCTCTCTCTCTCTCTCTCTCTCTCTCTCTCTCTCTCTCTCTCTCTCTCTCTCTCTCTCTCTCTCTCTCTCTCTCTCTCTCTCTCTCTCTCTCTCTCTCTCTCTCTCTCTCTCTCTCTCTCTCTCTCTCCCTCCCTCAGAGTCAGTGACCCCTGTAACAGTTTCAGTTCAGCTGAGATCACCTCCAATACATTGACTGGATTAGATTTGACTCCATTCCATTTCATTTCATTAAATCTTAGTTTAGTTTGAATCAGTTCAATTTATTTCAGTTCAGTCCAGTTCATTTACACATTCGATTCTCTAGCTCAGTAAATGTAGTCACCTCCGCCTAGAATGTTATGTCTTCATCACCGTTTGTTTGTCTGATGTGTTTGTTTGTTCTCGTTACTGGATGGAATAAACATGAAACTTGGTGGACGGATGTGGCACGGGTCAGGAAAGAACCCATACAATTTTGGTGTGAGCCCTGACCCCGTTAATGTTTTCCCATTTTCTTTTGTTTAAAACATTTTTTTATTGAGAGACTGATATTTATGAGCTGGTGCAAGTTAATGCAGATAAAAATTAAATTCTGGATCAAGTAGATTCCAATGGGATTTAATAAGGGGGCATAATTGGCATTGGTGGAGGGAAGAACCCATACATTTTCATGGGCGGTCCAGATCATGGACCGTTTTTTTTCTCTTTCTTAAAAATTGCAAGATAAAGCATTTCGACAGTTGATTCCTCAGAAATTTTGTACAAATCTTGAAGGAAAATTCAGACATATTTAAGTGGTTTGTATTGATGAAATACTGGTGAGGATCCTAATGAAAATCCAGATCTGGTGGATTAAAACATTTTCATAGGGAGGCTAGTCTTTCTCCAGCTGTTATATGGTCACAAATAGGACTGGAAACTGCAACTACCACCTATAACCAGTGGAGATAATGTCTTTGATTTATTTGTTGAATCTACTGAACATATTTCCACTAAACTTGGTGCTGGGATGGGGACTGAGTCTGAGAAGAACACTTTCAATTTGAGTGCAGATGTGGGTCTGGGAGAAGATGCAGGATTTGTTTTACTTTCTTTTCATATTGTTATGACATATAAATCATTAAGGTTATAAGACCACTTCCTTGTTTATGTTTCTATCATAAGAGCTAAAGAACCATGTTGATCGACCTTGTGCGTTCGACTGAGTGCCTTTCTAGTTACAAGTAAAGCACCGGTCGCTGTGGGACTTCTGTTCTGTCATACAGTACATCTTTTTCTAGTTAGTCCCAAAATATTGCAGAGAAGCTTGTTTCATTTCCATCTTCATCACCCATTCCTCTCTTCATCCCTCGCACAGATGTCTCCCATGTTGGGTTGAGGACACAAGCGGCTCCAGACTAGTTTGAAGACAGCACAAGAAACTTATTGCAAGCAACACGCAGGTCTCTGAAAGCTTTTGTCTGAATCCCATTGTAGAAATATTCACTACGTAGGTAAATCTGAGATATAAACTCTGAATCCACTTGGTTATATAAGCCTCCACATTTGCGCAAACAGCTCAGAGTCCTATATGGGATAAATGAAGGCTGTGAGTCACATAATAATAAAGCTGCTAGAATAAAACACACAGACTGGGTGAGGCATTCAGTAAATTGTTCAACTGAGCATTACAATGCAGAGGGATGGACAGACTTATTGGCTCCAGAATGTCACAAACAGACGAAAGCAGATAAAACAAAAGGTTCTTTCTTTAGCAGGAGATCATGTCAGGTGTGACCTCTCTCTTCAAAGAGCTACAAGAGGAGAAAGGTCTCTCGGACTTAAACAGAATAACAATCCAAATGACATTATACAAAAATGTCAGCCAGCAGAGCACTGTGCAAGCAATATTGTACAGTCGCTCAGATAACATGCTGAAGAGAGGAACAAAGGAGCAGCGAAGTCCAACTCATCTAATCTGAGGAAGCAAAAAGAGATGAGACGGGCAGTATTTGGATTGAATTAATCAATAGTAGTCATAGTGCTATCCAGCTGTCAGAAGCTTAACTGTAGAAACAGAAAGAGAGGAAATAGGAGAGATCCTGAATAAAATAAAGCTGCCAATGGTTTTGTAGCAGACACTTTACCAGTACTATCTGATACCATGTTAAGATCTCTGTGCTGTGGTTATTTAAGGACACGCTATTTGTGGTTCAAGAGGAATGTTCACATTTAATCAAAAGAGGGGGAAAGTTTGTTCTAGCTTTTAGATAAACTTTCACTGAAATGACACATGATTTAACATTCAATAGGCCTTACACTGAGAGGGAATTTGGCCACATGATGTAAAATTATTTCACCAAAGGTAATCTTGTCTTAACACAATATTTTGAAATAATATTTGGGCTCTGTCACATTGGCTGGGCTCTCTACCTGCTGAATTAAAACATCGGGCTGGATACAAAAACAGAAAGCCTCTCAAGTGCAGGTCGGGCTCGGCCAATCTTCTCAAGGGCCTCGGTCGGGTAACTGCCTGAGCCATTTGGCAAAATATGAACAAAATAAACTTTCATCATATCAGATCCAACTTTTGATTATTATGTGGCTTGTTTATATTTAGCTATAATCTATCGCCACTGAGATGTCTCTAAATTGTAGTTATTCTTGGCTGTGCCAGAGTCGGCAATTATTAAATCAAATTAAATAGGACATGAGATGACTGAATTCTGTAGACACAATATTATGAACAAATTATTCTTTCATCTTATCGGCTGATCCAAGGAAATAACTGTAAATGAGTATTTTTCTAAGAGCTGCTGAAAAGAAGAACATATTTGACCTAAGTCCAAGGTAGAAAATCATCTACAAGAGAAAGTGGAAAGTGGCATAAACTAAAGTGGCATAAGTGAAATAATTCACTATTTTCTGAAGATAAAAAGGTCAAATTCAATACTCGCTGTGTTCACATAACAAGGTGGATATTGAGTTGAACTTTTTCTCGACGGAATGTTGGCTGCAAGCAGTCGGCATCCACCTACATACAGCCACATGCTTCATTCAGCCACACGCTCACAATCCTCTGAAGGATGTGTTGTCTTGCTCCTGGAGCTCGGATGTGAGGCGGCGAGTTATGTGAACTCGCCGTCTCACAGACAATAAAGCCCCAGGCCCATTTCCGATGCCTGCTCTCAGCCTCTATCCTCAGTTAGGCTCTGGAGAACTTAATAGAGCCAGGCTGTGGGCTCTCGTGTCCTTCAGGGAGTCCAGGCGATGTCCTAATCGAGGGCGAGACAGTCCAACGCTAAGCTGGCATCAGTCCGACGGACAGCCAGGCGCCAGCCCACACCACACCATGCCACACCAGAGCGTTCCAACCCAGGGCTCATGGGAGATTTAGACAGCCTGGGGTAATGAAAGACAACAGCTCTGCCTGCCAGTGGAGCTGGTGCCATGGAGGGAGGGCACCAGGGGGGAACATCTGCGCCAGCTGTGGCACCCTGACATCTCCCTCTATGCTACCTGCTGCATCACAGTCGCTCTTCATTACAACTGTACTTCTCCGTTGGAAGCCTGCTGGTTTCATCTATTTCTACAAAATACAACATATTTCTCTTTGATCATTTCTGGGGAGCAGCTCAATTTGATACGAATATAGGGAGGCATATATAAACATCTTCACCAACACAAAGATTGCTTACACTGTCCATATCCTTTATACCTCTCCTACAATGTGTGATGAGGACTGAATACAACTCAATCAGTCAAAAAGATACTGGTTGAATCTATAAATCAACATAACAAAAATATAAACATTCACCTTCACTTCCTGCAATCGTAATTTTGAATGGTATCTTCACTGTGGCTCAAGAGGTAGAGCGGGTCGTCTTCTCACCAGAAGATCAGCGGGTCATCCCCGTCTCTCCATTCTGAATGAACTTCAAATTGCCCCTGACGGCAGCACTGGCAGTGTATGAATGATGTGTCATAAAGAAAGTGCTGCACGTAGAAGCACTGAATGAATGAATGGCTGGACGGCAAAACGGTGCTGTAAATTGCTTTAAGTGGTCCTGAAGACGAAAGTGGTATATAAATACGGACCATTTACAATAACTACCGTACATCTCTATATCTCTTAAATGCTGAGCACCAGAACCACACACAAGTAGCCGTGTTATACTTATACACACATATGACCAGCTTTTCGGGCTGTGGGATAACATGAGACCATCTTGAATTATTGTGCGATAATCTCACATTGAGTCTTCCCCTTAATGAAAGGTGCTATACAAATTAAAATTGAGTGATGTCCGAACAATCACTAATAATTCCTTACCGGGAAAATTCACATGAACGCCATCTCAAGTCGGAACAACTCAGAGAGTCTGTGGAACTTTGTTATACCTTTAATTGCATGAATACAACACTTTTTATTTACAGCGTCCATGTTTCTCACATTCTGACTTCTGAGCACAAGAACACACCTCAATCAGAATGACTGCTTCACAGCTTAGGACACTGTTCTTTCCAAGCAGAACCTGCTCTCACAGTTAGTCCCATGATTATAGCCATATGACGAGGATGGAATTCGAACCCATGCATGCATAGCACAATTGATTAACAGTCCATCACCTTAACCACACGGCCGCCGCGTCTGTACAGTGGCGGCGGGTCATTGGTATTCACTGGTGTCAAAGGGAAGTGACACTGAGCTAACCTCCATGTACCTCTCTGGCTCCTCAACACGAGACAACCTGTTTCACCCCCTTAATCAGCACATGAATATTCAAGTTACACAGCAGCATGGTGCATGTGGAGTTGAGGTGTGAGAGAGAGTGAGAGGAAACAGAGAATATACAGCGCGTGCAACAAAGGTGTTTATTGGAAATTCATTGTCTCTAGAGTGACAATTCATATTCATATATTTGTGTAGATGCATGTCTTACGCTATTGTGACTTCTGGGATCAGGTTTATCATTCTTCAGTAAGATGAGACATTAAACCGTGTGAGCTTCACTGCATCTACCACCACAACCATAGCTGCACGGGAGTGTGTGTGTGAACACGAGCCCATGTGTCTGAGCATGTTTCTATGTTTAAGCTGACGACCTTGACAGCAGGTGGGTGAACTCCCAGGTGTGTCCCAGTTTTAGTGGGAGGATCAGAGGCAGGTGGGACCGAGCCGGGCTTGATGTGTCCAGATTAATGAGCTCTCTCTCACTCACATCACTTGCTACTGCCGCCGCCCGGGCCAAGCTGGAAACAGGGACACAGAGCTGGCCCACGTTCACTAAACTCATTTATATTGTCACACAAATGTATCAGGCTATCATGCCATGCCAGCTCTCTATAAAATTTGGATCAGGAACGAGCATTGATGTATTGTTTTCCTCTGTTTTCAAACCCTGTTTCTGTTCTTGAGATTATAACTGTAATCATTCTCCAAATACGCTCGCCTTACTGTTAGTGAAGTCCTGTTTTAATGTCCAAAGTGATCTCTAGCGCCGAGATGGACCAGCGGGACTTCCCAGAATATAAACGTAATGACACACTTTCGTCTGTGCTCTTATGTCGCTGATAAAATCACCCTACAAAGTTATGAGAATGATCCAAATAATGACAGCACATGGGTCTGAACGTTTCCCCATTTTCGCCAGTTGTATATTCTTAAAATTTGAACCATAGGGAAGGCGTGTATGTGTCTCTGTGTGTGTGTGTGTGTGTGTGTGTGTGTGTGTGTGTGTGTGTACACAGTATGACAGTTAAAGGCTGCAGGCTGGACAATCTGCCATGGTTAATGCCAACAGTCACCTGATCCCAGTTTGGGATAAACAGACGTATACCCTGCATGACCTCCACCATTAGTGGAATAAGACAGAAGATGCAGCAGGGACAGTGTGTTTGAGGTACTGTTGGTGGTGTGTGGGATGGGGAACAACCACAGCAAGCAATGGCCACACACAAACCAGTGGTGGATCATTATATGTGATCTGCTCCATGTAGGGACCAAAACATTAGATATTTTCCTGTCATTTGTTTTGCTACCCGATGAGAAAACAGGACATATTTGATCACAATAAAAGTTTCATCAAAAAGCAATGTAACAAAGTTTCAATATATATCAATATAATGCTATAAAGGAGGTATAATGATCGCCCAGCCCTAGTTTATACAATGTATTCATGTGCAAAACAAATGACATAATAGCCAGTGAAATCTAATTTTAAATGCTGATAGTTCCGGTTGAAAGACACATGGTTTCAGGGATTGTAATACAATTTTGGATTGAAATTATTTTCTGGGTTAAATGATAGCAAAACTTTAAGATACAATATTTATAAACAATGCTACAATAGCTTACCAGTATTGCGACTAACTTGCATTTGACTGATTCAACATTTCTTTGACCATAGGAGACAAAAGCTGGAAGTGAAGCTCTACCTGACTGTGTGTGTCTGTGTGTGTGTGTGTGTGTGTGTGTGTGTGTCTGTGTGTGTGTGTGTGTGTGTGTGTGTGTGTGTGTGTGTGTGTGTGTGTGTGTGTGTGTGTGTGTTTGTGTCTGTGTCTGGATATGGTGCAAGGTATTCTCCCAGCAGAGCAGCTTTGTGAAATAATAAATGACTGAGTGGAACTGCTGTGTTGTTTTCAACTTTGTTCTTGAGCGGATGGGACAAGGGGGAGCGAGTCGGTAGCTAGTTACCAGAGTGAAGGGAAGTCAAGTACACAGTCAGTATGGGAAGAGCCAAAGTGTAGCTGAGCAGTTTGGAAAATAGTGTTATTTAGTCTTAGCTTAAATAAAAACCAGAAACAGGGGGGAACCGCAAAGTATCTGCAATGCCAGTGTAGAAGACTAGAAAAAATACTTTCAAAAATTGTTAAAACTATTCCGGCCTAATTAAATAGGTGGTGCGAAACCATTGAATATCAGCCCGGGTTTTATGTTATTGCTGCGTGGACACATATTTCCATTAGGCACATTGCTTAATCAATTTGAGACCTCACAATATAATGAAGAAACCCAACCATGCGATGGCAGTAACAGGGATACACAGCACATGAGGGTGGACACCAACCTCTCTGTCCAGGCCGGCTGCCACTGTCACGATATCTCCGGTCTCACTGTTGATGGTGAACATGTTGGGGATGGGGCTGTGGGGTGACTGAGAGAGGATTCGGTAGCGGACCATGCCGTTCGCTGTGGTGGAGTCGTCCGCGTCAGTGGCTGTCACCTGCATCACAGACGAGCCTGTGGAGAGAGAGTTGGTTAGCTGGGAAGACCGGAAAAAGCAAGGTCAAAGGTCAGAAAAGGTCAAGCTGGAAAAAGGTAAAGAAGAAAAACAAGCCTTTATTAAATTACAACAATGTGCTTTTTAAGGTCTTCTACCCACATACATTTTGAAAATACATTCAGTGCACAGAAGGTTTCTTGGAAGCCCATTACTTTTAATCAATTTGCGGCAAATATCAAAGAGAAGAAAGAAAACTCAGAAGAGAACAACCCCATTTATAAACAGGAAAGAAGTCATTCAGACTTAGCAAATTGCTGTGACATTCTCTGTTCTTTCGGAAGCAACTTTTAGTGAGAGCTCTTTCAGAGCACAGCACACAATCACTAACAAAACCTGTTAAATGAGCCCCAATTTTAACTTGTGCTGTTTTGTTCTCTCCGTATAGCCAAGGCAAAGTTTTCCATCTCTGCAGAGTCCATTTAGTAATGAGCAGCGCTGGGTCGTCTGCCATTTCCACCATCCATTATTTCAGCCTTCAGCGGAACTGTGGCTGCCCTTAATGCTCCCATGCTCTCTCCCTATTTGTCTTGGAATCACAGATAAACACTGCCATTTAAGGCAGACAGCGCAGAGGTGGTGAGGTGGCAGGAGTGTGTGTGTGGGTAAAAAGTGCACGCGTTCCCCAGCGTTTACTCACACATACGTCTGTGCATCTGTATGCATGTGCCATGGTGACAAGGGGCCTGTGTCCCCACATCTTCCCTGAGCAGAATTATTGATTTGCACGAGTTTGTCAGCTAGGCTCACAAATGCGATCAGGCAATTAGGAGCACTTTGTGCTGGAAAGAGGAGAGATCACCTCGCCTCTCTCGCAGTGTTCTGTGAAAATGTCACTTTCCATCAGGCAGCCATTTACAGACTGCCACCACCGGGGCTGGGAGAAAAGGAGTGTCAGCTCACAGGAGGAGGAAGACAGAGAGAAGAGTCAGCTGAAGCACAAACATGCTTGAAAAGGAGAAAGTGCTAATTAAAACGCCTACATGTTAGATTGCCTTCTCTAAATTAATTAAAATAAAACATTTCTGATGGATTTTTTTCAAATGTAGCACTGTTTTCATGAGAGTGGGCACCGGAAAGTGTCTCAGCAAACTAATGCATAAGCACTCGATGGTGGGGGGTGGATACCATGCTGAGGAGAAACAAAACCAGTATCATCAATAAAAAAAGGTCGACAAAAGACGTCTTTTGGGGAACAGCGGAAATAAGTTTTTGCCTCAGCACCTTTCTAATCGCCAATTAATGTAAATAAAAGAAAGCATAGTGGAAGCAGGAGAGCGGCTGGATCCATGGCAGGCCTGACAGTCCCCCGTGGGTCTCAGCAGTTACAGGTGTCTCCATTCCCATAATTGGGTGTAGATGGCACTATCATTCCTGTGACAGCCTCCATGGACAGGATAATTGTAGCCTCGAATTTCTATTTCAAACTTCATTAAGTTTCAAAGCAGGATTTGTCACTTTGTCCGGCGAAGAACAGAAAGAGAGTCCAGGAGAAGACAGGCAGAAGAAAAACAAGTACTGCAGCTCCACCAAGGACAGCCACGATTTATAATCAACCTCTCCAGTCCCGCAGGAAAGGGAGGAGATGTGATAGGGAGTCACACGTTGGCCTTTCATATCAATGAGGAGGATTCGGTTCTATGATGATGATGCGCTTTTAGATTCAAAGAGGGATGGCCATGCCTGAAACGGTTAATCTCCGAGCCTGTTTAATTCCTCTTTAATTTGAAAGCTAATTCCAAATCCTAATTGCTTTTCCGCAAAAATCGCTGGAGCTGAAAATTCCAGTGGTCGACCATTTTACTCTCATGACCGCAGATCACTGGTGAGGACTAGCCGCTACCTAAACATAAGTCGACCAGAGTCAACGTCTGACTCTCAATAAGAGAGAAGAGGAAGAAAGTAGGAGATGACGGACTGAGCAGAAACAGGGAGAAACACAGATGCAGAGATAGAAAGCAGCGGAGGAAATTGCAAAGCAGAGAAAAAGATTAAGATAAGAATAAAGCTGCGACGGTTTTTAAAATCCATTAAAGGCAAAGGTGCAAGGGGAAGTCTGGGGGTGAGAGGGCAGGGGATGGACGGTATAAGAGGATAATAACTCCGTGGAGAGAAGATAGAGGTTGCCTGGTTTGAAGGAAAGAGTGGCCACAGTACAGCAGGGAGAGAGAAGGAGAATCAAGGGTTGAGAGGTTTTAAGCACGAGAGAGGAGAGGTTGAAAGAGAAAAGGTGGAAGCCCGGTGAATCTTGGTGGAAGGGAAGGAGACCTACTAATGGAGATCACAGCTCTCATAGGACACAAGGACACAGTCGCACCATTCAGACCATTCACAAGCATTCCGGTATTGAATGACTACCGAGCAGAGAAAAAGGGCAAACGCACAGGAACCTTCATGGAAACTTGATCTCTCTTATTGCATGATGGACATTCTTGCTGATCTGTATCTACTCGCTTCTATCCGGGGTCATAGTATCAGTACAAAATCGATAAGCAGTTGCATTAGCATATTGTATTTGTTGGTTTTTTACAGCAGCATTTCACCTATTTCACACGAAACTACTTAACCAGCAGAAACAAACATCTGAATCGAGTCTTCTGTGGCTCTGATGCTTGGTCAGGATCATGTCATCAGGGTTGTGCTGCAAATATCGTTAATGCATTATTCAATGTTTCTGATCCATTACATGGAATTATAGTTGAGATATCTATGCCTCTGCTGCACTGAATTTGACCATTCCTTTTCATTACTTCCACAGAGGTCAAGCTTTAAGTTTTCACCCGCGTCTGTTTGTCTGTTGGTTTATTTCTTGGCACCATATAAACTAGGAGGAGGAATGGAGCCTTAGAAGAACCCATTAAAGGAGACATATCATTCCTTTTCAGTTTTCCTCTTTCCTCTTGTGTGTTATAAGTTTTTTGTGTATTGTTCTTTGTGTTCAAAACGTGTCAATAAAACCAGTTCATGACGTGTTTTCTGCATTGGCACTAAGACTTATATAAGCCGTTTTCAGACATGGCCTCCGGGTAAAAATCCGGAGAATTAGCTACGGAGTTTACCCAGAGACTGCCTTTCTCACGCAGCGGGAGGTTCTCTACACAGACGCGCTAACAACATCATCCGATCCTCCGCATTATTCAGGCGATAGGTGGAGCATCCGGGTGCAGCAGGACGAGACAGGAAGTGACGTATTAACTCTGATGCGTACGTCAACGCTCCATCAAAAGGCTGGATGGAGCGATGCTTTTAAATCTCTCCGCAACTGATGGCAAACTGTTCGAGAGAGAGAGAGAGAGAGAGAGTACCGTGAGAGGGAGATAGAAAAAAACACGCAGCACCCCTGCCCTCCCCCCCCCCCCATGGGAGGGCAAATCGACTGTAAGAAAAGGCACTCAGCTGCTGGTTTTGATCTCACTCTCTCATTTCAGATGGCCTTTTTTTTTTGGGAGAAAGACGATCCATAAAAGGGAACAACTTGCTGTCAGAGTTGGGGAGGAGGGGGAGGGCGGGAGAAAGGACTGAACATCACAAGGCAGATGTTCTGAGTACACGACAGCCTCTGAACACGAGAGCTTTCTGAAGGAGTCACGCCATGTCGACAAATTTCTTATCTGCAGGCGTGAAGACTTTCAGATGATTTTAGTGAGCTTGTAAAGGCAGTGGTGTTTCATGTGTTTTTTATTTTATTTAATGTGTGCACTCCATATTAGCCTAAGCTAACTCGCATATTACTTATTGCACCTCACTGGTTTAGCAGGTTTCACAGGATTAGCCTCCGAGTTTTCACGATCAATCTCATTTACTCCTCATTAACGACAAGTAAGTGTGATCAGCCTGCTCACTTTGCCATGTACCGTTCTGTTAGGTTTGCTTGCCAGTGCAAATTAAATTCCATTAGTCACAGGTTTGTCTGAGCCGGGGCCGTTTCAAACGGATCCTGACTGACAGTCTGATCCGATCTCGCCCTGCGTAACATCTGGTGACGATGATAAGACTGGTTCCCTGTAGGTCTCTGTCTTTGATGGCTCCCCCACAGTGCAAGATGTGACGATGTGTCGAAATGCTTCAGAGAAACCTCAGATATCTGGGTCTGTAGATACATGATGTGATACTGCTGCAACTTGAAACACATATCTCCCCTTTACATGGAATTAAGAAAAAAATACAAGGGTTTGTGCACACTTTTCAAATATAACAAATATTAAACATTTGAACTGCTTCTGTTTATTCAGACGCTCAGGCAGCACACCAAAGATTAAAGGCCTTTTTTCAGAGGTTTATTCAGTATCTTTCTTACTGGTGTGGGTGAAAACTTGGAATTGAACTTTTCTACTTTTCATACATCACAGTTCATCTTTCTGTTAAGACGCTGGTGGATAAAAATACCTTCGGCTAACTGTTGAAACAATGGAGTGTGAGCACTGAGTTGGCTGCATGCCATGCATCCAATCTGTTACAGGGAAATACTTTAAATTGTA
Source organism: Limanda limanda (assembly GCF_963576545.1). Lineage (NCBI taxonomy): Eukaryota > Metazoa > Chordata > Actinopteri > Pleuronectiformes > Pleuronectidae > Limanda > Limanda limanda. The sequence continues at coordinate 17,244,546 of NC_083639.1, forward strand.
TCAAGCAAATCACTGAATTGTTTTACCTTTTTATTTAAGGGTTCTATATTTTACACATTTCCATTGTTTTATTTGAAGGTTTGATAATTAGGAGAAAATATATATTTGTGCTTTTAAGTGCAAAAGAACACCTCAGTGTAGTTTTACATCTCCTCGCTCATGCTTCTCCCTGGAGCGCTGATCATAACAGGTTTTTTTGAGTGATGCAAGACCAGGCCAATTACAGGTGTAGCCTGCAAATGTAGCATGGTAAATGCCATTGGCGATGGTCATGAAAATGAGCCCGGCAGACAAAGTCAAATTAGGACTAAAATGCTCCTGATGGATTTGTCTGGATCATCTTGTGGCATCGAGGGACAATGTAGGAGTGAGTTAGCCCAATGCCTCTGCCTCCAGCCAGGGGAGAGGGAATCTGTGACCATTGGGGATACCCAGTAGGTGGGTGATGGGCAGCTGGGACAGCAGAGAGTGGACTGTGGCGAGTGGAATAAGAGGAGGAGAAGGAGCAGTCATCCTTTCTGTCACTGCCAGACAGTGTCTAGTGTGTATGGGATTGACTGGGATTGCAGGCGAGAGTGAAATGCTACAGCAAGTGCATGGAAGAAACGTTGACCAGAGGTGGCATGTACTGGGAACTTATGGTGGAAATATGATGAGCCAGGGCAGCAGCTATGGATACAGCTACTTATCCTTTTTTCAGATCTCCGACTCCAGGTGGTTTTCAGTCCACGCAGCATATAATACCTGGATTTCAGTCCAACTGTCACGACTGATAAAACTACCAAAAAAACCAAGACATTGAATCAAACGATCGGCAGAAGTATAGTGTTAAAAGGATTAAAAGTAGAAAAGATTGTTGAAGAGGTGGAGCAAAACACTCAGTCCTCAAAAGAGATAGAGTAAAAAAGCAGATTCCAGGAGAAACCTTTGAGAAAGACAGAACAGTGGGTCAGGAAGAGGTCGAGGCCTAAAGCTGTGACTGTAGAGTTCTGACATCACAAAGACACATAAGTCCTGACAGCTAGTTTTAAAACACTGTCTCTGAATATGGAATGTGTGCCCTTCTCTGTGAATTTAACATTTTGGCATTTTCACACTATTTATATGGCACCCAGAGCTGCTTTAGAATCAAAAGAAGCAGCAAAAAAGAGTGAGGCAATCCCACTTTCAAAAAATGGGACCTTTAAAGAAATTGCACTAAACAGCAGTGGTATCTAGTCATGCAAATAACTACTTGTAGAAGTAGATATCAATAGTTTTTGATGTGCTAGCTCTGATCAGACCTGTGGGCAGGGCGAAACGGAAAACGGAGGTATTCCAGCAGCATCTCTGCCATGTCACCTGCCAGGCTGTGATAGGACGGAAAAAGTCTGTCGCCTGAGGTTCCACCTGAGGGATTTCCATGGTCATCTTTTTATGCCACTGAATAATTTAAGCCAAATGCAAATGCAGGATGCACACCAGAGGATCCGTGAAGCTCGGCTGTGATCTCGCGGCCCTTTTAATAATCACTGAAAATGTCAGTGGTGATATGAAGTTTCCATGAACGCATATTACATCAGTTATTGAAGAAATATCCACAATAATAATGTAAGATAATTATTTTAGATGGTGTATTTGTCCATTTAAATTCTGATCATTAAATGTGTCCCAAAACCTTTGAAGGATCGGTGCCGGGTTTCCCCTACAATGGCCCCCCCGCCGCTGCTGCTAAAAGAAAAGTTGGTGGAAACACTGATGTGTCCCAGGAAGGAGGCGGGCTTCTTGGGCTGCGTAGAGAGGATTTCCTTGATCAGCATCACAAGCTCATTCCGCCCTTATTGATGTTGTCTGGCAACAGAGCTCCAGTTGGACACAACGGGAAAGTTTTACTGCTGCTTGTTTTTGTTTTTTTTGACTGGCTGCATTTCGGATCATAAACCTCATGTTAATGGATGGAAGATGAACCAACATGAAAAGTCTAAATAAATGTGAACTAAATGTTTTTAAAAGATGGTTTCGTTCATTATGGGAAGATCTTATCACACCAATGTATATATATAAGTGTACAAGTTTCCAGCAAGTTTGGTTTTAATTCGTTATTTTATTATACAAACTAAGGGAAATGTTATAATTGACAGGTGAGACTGACTAAATCTACTGCGCAAACTCATAACTGACATACTGCAGTTTCATTTCTGGATAGTGGGAGCCTGTAGTGATGTGTCATCCATCTTTATATATGGTCTTAGGTTCAGATGAGTCATGTACTAAATGTGAATGTTTTGGAGGTTGCATTAGTTTTTCTAATCCTGTCTAAACAGAGGTGTATACAACAGAGTTTTTTCAGTCAGAATGGATATAAATCAATGCCCGCTACATCAAGCGTACGTCTCACAGTTGGCTGTGTTTCTTGTTTGTGTGCAGAGTTGGAATCGCTTCACCTGGGGATGAAAATCAACTTCAGCAAAACTGTGGGTTCATTAATAGCGCGTCAAAGGTTTAAGAGGCGGAGGACATATTAAAGGATAAAATGGGCCAGAGAAGTATAAAATGTCTCCTTGAACCCAAACTGAAGATGAATCACACTCATTTGTGCTTTCTCTAACTAAACAGGCAATTAGGCAAACGTGGCTTTGTAGCATATTGCCTAATTAAAATGAATCAATTCAGAGACCAGTGACTGAGCTTTACACACAGTTTGCCTTGTTGACACCAAACTCTCCACACCTGACGCTCCACAAACAAATGCTGCTCGGCGGTGATTTTTTTAATGACGAGCAGAGCAATTATGCCGTACATGCTGTAATATGTTTCTTCTTAATTGGTAGAACAGATTGCATTCCGTTCAAAACAAAAATTCGACTCAAAGACTTTTGTCGTCGCACGCTCCCAGTTTAAACTAAGCAGAGAGTATCAGAGTGAAAAAAGGAAGAAAGTAGCAGTGGGAATGTCTGGTTGCCCTCGCTAATTAGGAGAGCTGTATATGCTGCAGACCCGTGCTCCACTGAGGAGTAACCGGTACTCACACACACACACATGCACGCACAAAGACACAAAGACACACACACATACTCACTGATCCATACACACGCGTACGCACGCACAACATGCTTTCCTATATTGTTTACAAATCCCCCTGAGATTAAACTGCAGACGAACAGTATCTGAACACTGTGAAGACACACACGGGTCCTCAGGGTCTGATTGTTAGAGCAAGAGTTCTTCCAGTTGAGACAAGAGAGCTACTTGTATATTCTGCTCTTGTCTCTCGCTTGGCACTGACCAACTCTGTTTCACGATTTCAGAGGGAAGGTCTACATCTTTCCGTTCTGGCTAGAATTTGATAATGATGCATCCAGCCAAGATACAGTAACACAAATATCTCATGAGCGTGCCCTCGTCTGAACCAACCAAAAACTTCAAATCGCGGAAAATTCACACCTCGAGGTGTTGTTTGCGTTGTTCAATCCCAAGATTTATTCAAAACCACTGGAAGTGAGACCATAAGCTGTAAGACTGTATGTGTGATGGAAAAAGTTGGTTGATTTGAGATTCGAATAAGGTGACGCACAAGCTCACACCATATAAAAGGACATTAACAGGAAACAGGATCCTCACACAAGAGATTATAAAGTACAATCATCTTTTTGTCTAGAAATGTTTAAACATAAAACATGTTATATATCCATAAAGGGATAATTGCTTTCATTATTCCCTACAGCGTATAGTATAAAAGCTACCAGTATACGTGGTAATTTTCTGGGCATTAAATTGCCAGGTTCTACAATCTAAACTATACAATCATCACAGATTACCTGTACCCGATACAGAGGTATTTTAAGACTTTCAATATGACTGAGATAATCAGAACTGAACAAAGCGTTAAGTTTGAGCTCAAATCTTTTCCCTATAACACAAGGTGATTGCACTTCCTGTTCACAAAACAACTTCTGAGCTTGTATATTATTCCTGCAGCAACAGAATTAGAGCATTTCGAATTGTAAATATTGTAAATATTTTGGTATTTACTATTTGAAATCAGGGAGTCGTGTCATATGAAAGGAACAATAGACAATAAAAGTGAACCGACCAAGGAGGATATGAAAATCCTCCTGTGTGCAGATGCATTAGATGACAATGAATCCTAATGCAAATCTTTTGCATTTTACAAACGATTACATGTAAATCCCAACAACTATTTCTGTTTTGCGCTGTCTGGTTTTTTTTTCTTGTTAAATATGTAATAGTTGTACTTCTTCAGGACTATACAAATATTAAAATGATAACATAAGTATGGACATCTGCTCCACTACAACTGCTAACAGACAATTACCACTGTGGTGACTGAGGTCGAAGGTGGACACTTTATTTAACAACTGAAGCTTAGTCATTTTGTATTTTGTCCATATACTGTCCAAGAATCCAGGATGTTTTTTTCCCTTTACTTTCATAAAAACTAAATTTACAGGAACAGTATCCTGTTCATTTTGTGTCTAAAAGCTTAATGACAAAAGTCAACAAATAGAAGTCTATATTAGGGCTGCAACAACTAATCGATATAATCGTCCGGGTCTGTCATTATATCAGGCACAGTGTCAATATCTTCTGAGGTGGTAAACCAACCAATCCAGCGCCGAAAACAACCTGCTGGAAGATGTTGCACTGCAAAGTTTTATGTAAACACAGACATGAACTCAGCTCAGTGCAGCTTGTCACCTGTGAGTGAGAGAAACACCTCCCATCACACAGACACATTCAGGAAAGGAAGCCATTTTAACTTTTCTTAACCAAGTTTCACTATCCAGTAATCTCTAATTATATAGTAAGATTCAAACTAATTTTTGTCTTTCGTGTGTGTGGTTTCTCATTATGGATATTAACAATTCAGTTGGATTATAATAGGATATTATAATCTTTAAATCTAGTTAAATATATCATTAATTCACCTCAACTTAAGATACCTTACATCAAGTTCTTACTTGTCAGAATGGTGTTATAGTTATCATGAACTTTAATTATGACTCATCTGAATTGAATCTGGAATTATCAATACTCTTAAGCTGTAGATGTATGTAATACATATCAAAACAGTGTTGTTCTGGAAGATGAAGTTGCTTTTTGAATAAACTGCTGAAAAGGGTAAAATGTAGTTTGGGAGTTTGTGTAAGCAAAATCACAGATTATTTTTCCTTCCACTGCAACAGGGATTTTAAAGTCTCACATTATAGGAACCGCCCTCACACAAATCAAAACCAACCACACAGGGACGTCAGGATCTACACTTTACCTGTATTGTGGTCGAGTGACATACTGAACACATTTGTCCCCGACAGTATTGCGTATAAATAAGCTCAGTGAGAAACTCAGTGTGTGATAATACACGATTCAGCATCATATAGCGTTCACAGCGTGTTATGTGCAATGTTCAATGCTGTGTGACGTTGTTGTCACGTGATTGTCTGTCTGGGCGCATGCTGTGGGGCACATGATGAAGGACCAAATAAACATTTATTTATTTATCTAGAAGAAACTCATACCTGGTTTGGAGCCTTCAGCCACAGAGCCATTGTACACCTGGTTGTGAAACTCAGGCCTGTTGTCGTTCATGTCGATCACATAGATGTACAGATCGATTGGATTCTCCACCTGGTTCCCGTTCATGTCCACTGCATGCGCTCGCAGCTGTGAACATACAAAATAAGCACAAACAAGGAAGGGATCATTAGAGTTGAATATCGTATATTGGCTTGAACTGATGAATGTAGTAGCTTGACTGATAACAGGCCGCTGGCTCGATTGATATAAAAGTGTGAGATCCGGTCTGGACTGGAACAAGGCACAATTTTCTATTTCTTGTCTGTCAGCAGGGCACCAGTATCCTGATGGTATCCTGGCAGAGGACCACAATAACACAGACAGGGGCAAAGTAGTGAAATGCTCGAGACACAAACAACACCTATTTTACTGTTAGCACAGCCAGAGTCCTAAAAAAATATCCGAGAGGTGTCGCTGCTCAAGCTGTGGCTTCTTTTTGAGTTCGGGGAAAAAAAGCAGGACGGGGAACAGGCGAGAGGAGATGGGAAGAGGAGAGGAGGAGTGTGACTGAGACTTGTGCAAGTAAATGAGAGATGAAAATACAAAGAGGCAGTGTGGGGGTGTGGGGGCTCGAACAGGGAGGACTGACAAAAGCAATCATCATCTACACTGGGATGTCTTAATCTCCAGTGCTGCTGCTACACACCCTCTACTCCCCACCAATCCCCACTAATGACATCTAACATAACGCAAAGCTTTGTAATAGCCTGGAACCAAACCGGCACTGTTCACCGTGACTTACATTACTCTCATTCAATTGCCTAGAAAATCATATCCTCTGCAGAAATGTTATTCAATCACAGCTTGGCTTGGTAAAAGGAGAAGGGCTCTCGTCCTGGCGAAAAAACCCACATGCTGGCGGCAAAATGTTTTGCCACAACACAGTCAAGGAGTTGCTGCCTGCCAGCCTATTTACAGCGAGTCGTGATGTATTGTGGAGCGACATGAACGATTGAATGGCGGCACCTGCCTCTGCCGCTACCAAACTAATCATGTCGGCTTTTGTGTCAGCTGTCAAGGACGTATCACAACATACCCAAACACACGCCCGCTCCACCATTCACACGCGCATCCCAACACATGTTTAACATGGACGCTGACACAAGCGGACACACACACACACTTGGGAGACACACACATACAGACAGACACACACATAGCCAATCAAAAGAGCCCTCTTCAGCCACTCAATGATCCTCAAGATGCTAGTTTTCGATTGGCTGAAGCACAGCAAACAAACATCGAGAGGATACACAACAAACGAGCCCAATCTGTTTTCTCAGCTGTGAGCGCTGCATGCTAAGGGGGGGGGGGCCGCTTCAGTTCACGGAGGTGTGAGTGTGTGTGTGTGTATGTGAGTGTGTGTGTGTGTGTGAGTTAAATATGAATGTGCATTTTAGTTTTTTTCAAGCTGTGTTTATTCATGTGTGTCCTTTCTATCTGTGGATTTGTATGTGCACGGGCCTGAATACTTTATCATATTTCTATGTGTGTGTGTGTGTGTGTGTCTCTGTACTCCTGTGTTTGTGTGTGTTTGTGTGCTCCATGGAGGAATTGGAAATATGACCTGAGGACCTGGAAGAGTGTATGTGCGTTGCAGTCAAATGTATATGTGTGAGCAGGCATTGGTATTCTGCCAGGTTAGTTTATTAAGGCTTGACCAACAACTGAGTAGGAATAGAGTTTTTATTTGACCCATTAGGTGTCTTTCACCAACATACACCTCAACTGGCATCTTCCAGGGGAACCTTCAGGAGAACCTTGAGGAGAACTGAGGAAATACTGAGCAGCATTTTGTACATCGTTCCCTCTCTACTGCTATAATGTGCCTGGCTCTTGCTGCTGTTGCTAAAAACCTACCTACTGAATCTAAAAGTAGAGATGATTTTCAAATTACTGTTACTGTTACTTAACACCTCTAATGGATTCATCAAGTATTTTCCAGTACTTTCCTATCAGAAATACTGCTGTAATATTTAGTATCTTTTAGCCACTCTAGTGATAGCACAGGCGGATGTCAACCAGCCGACCCTTCTATATACCTAGAGAATTAGAAGGATTTCTTTTAAAAACTTGATAAAGATATTCAAGGTTTTTAGGATATTAATTCCATTCACTCTTATGATGCTCAGATTTTCCTTTTGCTTAGCGCAACCAGCAGGTCAAAGTTTTCTCTGTAGGTTGTCAACAGCTGCTGGATGTTATTGAATAAAAACTTCATCTCCAGATAACACACTCTAATGGCTTTAATCATTTTCTGACGTTTTAACAAGACCCATTACCAGCTCAAAAATTTGAATTGTGCAAACCTTTGGTTTATGAACAAATGATCACAAAGCATTACCATCATTTGTCTTCAATGCCAATTAGCAAATGTGAGCATACGGACATAATCAACTAAGGATTACGGTTGGGTACCTCGGCTTAGTTTTAGGTGCAAAAGAATTAAACTGCTTCTTTTACTTGAACAGACTATGAGAGTCATTCTTAGAGTCTGTAATACTGCTGCAACCTACTAATAGAAAAGTACAATTACAAAAGTGAATCAATATCAATATTCCCTCAAATACATAACGGATTAAAAATAAATATCCATTCAAGTGTAAAACAACAAACTGTTTGTAAACTTTACTTTAAAACATGATATAATTTAAAGCTCTAGTAGACTTTTACTTTTATTGAACTTGTACATATTAAAAAGGGACAGTGTAGGCTACATTAATTAATATGAGCACAATGGTTCATATAAATGTACCCGAGTCTCTTATAATGATACTTATACCGCATACCCGCTGCAAAAGAAACCACCCATGACATTTGTTATTGCTTTGGTGTTAACAAGAGGCTGCTTAAATACCATAGTGAGTTGGCTTTGCACTCCATTCTTGATGCAGAGTTTCAAATTAAGGTCCGCAGGCTAAATTTGTTCAGTTCACATGCCTGCTGAACCAGATGGCCCCAACTAACGATCTCTTAGTCCAAGAGAAATAAGGAATGTGATAATTATTCTCTATTTCCAAATTTTTTATATTTTAGTTTTAACAATGTTCATTTGCAAGAAATTCAACACAAATGTCCGAGGTGTTTGTGATCAGTGCATCAGTGTAAAACATACAAACACTCAAGTAACTCGGAGGTTCAAGGATTTATGCAAACATAGACGAAAAAATAAATAAAAATATGTTTCACAGACGCTCTCATCTTGCTCAATTCTCCACGTGCCCCGCTGACTCCGTCTGACAAAAGAGAAGCTGAGGCTAACACCCACTCTCCTCACCTCGCAGATCACTTCCCCCCGGTGCTTGTCTGACAGAAACAGCAGCCTCGTCTCTCTTTTCAATAGAACCAAAAACTAACAAGCAAAGTTTGGCCTGCCAGAGCGCAGCAGTGGATGGGAACTTCTTGTCAAGTTGAAAGAAAGTAAGCACTGGACTAAATTTCCCCTGGGTCAAACACTGCCTACATTCTCCCACACTAAATCATACATCACATCACAAGCAACACGGGTCCGCGGGAGCCTAAACATTAGCCACATTACACTTGAAGTGCCCTCAACCCAACGTGCTGTTTTTACTACAGGCAGTGTCAAATAAGAACTGTTTACCGAGCGGCTGTCCTTTCCCAGGGACCAACATCCTACCAGCTTTATTGATCCCAATTTGCTGGTTGAGAGTAAAGAGCAGGTACGGTAACAAACACTCACAGCAGAGTCCAGAGCCTGAACGAAGCAAGTGAGGTAACCAGAGGCTCATATGACACTAAATACAACACACACACACACACACACACATGCAAACCCACAGAAGAGTACAAGACCAACCAAGGAAGAGAGGCAATCATACAGAGCTTGGTGTTTTTTTATAGTCACTGCACGTAGGTTTTGTGTGTGCGTATGTGTGTGTGCAAACATGGTGGCGTTTAGAATGTGTGCAGACTCCTGAGAGTGTGCGCTGACAGACACTGAAGATCCACTTTCCTTTATTCTATCCTTCCTCCGAGACAGGAGCACACTTCTGAATTAGCTCTATCAGCAGCGCAGCCATCTATCATGCTGACAGTCACACGGGGCGTTGACACCAGCACTCAGTGCGAGTGGAGGTGTCTCTGCTGATATACACTGAAAACTATAATGTGTATATATTAACCAATGGCCTGGCGTTAACACGAGTCTCATGTGGTCTGCATATTGAATTCACGCTGCCACAGGGCTGTTTAACCCAAGGCTCCAGAGGGGCCAGACCTCAACTCAACTCCCAAGCTTCCTGTATGTGTGTGTGTGTGTGTGTGTGTGTGTGTGTGTGTGTGTGTGTGTGTGTGTGTGTGTGTGTGTGGTGGGGAATGGGCCATAAGCAGGCTAACCATACAGCTGTCAGCCTACACCTTTGAACACAACAGCTGCAGAGTGCACAAGGTGAGCACTCTACAATGTGTGCAGGGGGTGGCAAAGTAAAACAGTGCAGCAGTACACAAAGGAAAAGTGAGAGACATGCACACACACGGAAGAAGGGACACAAACACACATCATATATCAATCAGCTTTCAATGCACACACACACACAGACACAGACACACACAGGAAGCTGCACCTGCTCATTAGCTCTGACGGAAAGAACAAAGGGAACAGATTTCTTGCACTCCACCTTGGCTCTCTCTCTCTCTTTGTGTCTCTGTTCTATCGCTCCTGTGCTAAACTGTGCAGTTAAATCTCCATCTACTGTAAACGGCAGCCGAAGCCGTCGTGTGTTTTCTCAAGGTTTTCCTTAACTCCTGTCTGGCTGTGGTATCAGTCAGAGCCTGGCGAGACACTGGCGCCGTGTAGAGGCTAACGGAGAAGTAAGACTGCGGTTACATGTGTCCGATTGAAACCCGATTTCTGGCGTTGTCGGGTTTCAATCGAAGATCCATTTCATGTAACTCCACAAATCTAGATTTCTTGTGTCCGACTGAAGTCAGATAACCACCCCCAGATAAGTAGATCGGATTTGGCTGTAGTGTGTTTCCACGGACAGCATCAGGTATCAGGGATAAGCATAAATGGATCTGGAGGGAAACAGGAAACAAGACAAACAGTGATTTCGTGCTTACATGGAAGGAGGCTCTCTCCTCTCTGTCCAGGGGTTGTGTGACAAACATGTTGCCGCTGATGGGATCTATGTTGTAGATGCCACTCGGGGGCTGATCGGCTCCTGCTCCTGTGATGCTGTAGCGGATGCCGGAATCTTTATCCTGATCGGAGCGGATCTGAAGACACAGAAACAGAGAAACACGTTGAAAAAGATAAGAAAGTTTTCACTCGCGGTTTTACAGGTTTTCAACAAAGGGCACAAATTGTTCGGAGCAGTTGAAGGGACATAAATTGTCAAAAAGAATTGTGTGAAATAAAAAGTTTGAGAACGCACAGAGAGTACATTGGATTTTTGAAAGACACGTTGATGATAACATTTCCATTGTAAGCTTTCTTTGACACGTTGAACCCAAAGGCTGAGGAAGAAAATAGAAAATTGCACAATGTGCAGCGAGGCAAATAGATTCCACTGTCAGAGGATTTTATCTGACCTGTTGAGTTTTTTGGTTTACTTTCAGGGCAGTTTCTCAGCAGACCTTGACTAAGTGTGAAAAGACATGATTGCAGCTATGAAAGTCTCTGTCTGGATGATGTGAAACTGATGTGATTCTCAACTACAAAGTGTCTGACTTGACTTGTATATCTAAATGTTCCTGCTACACCTTCAACTTATATCACACACAATGAATGAAACTAAGAAAGACTGTTATATTTTACACGTTTCTATTTGAATGCCTCCTCTGCCACAGCTGTGAAATCATTAACACTTGAGCTCAGCACCTTGCCGACTTTAAAGAACACGAAAGGATAAAGAACTGTTGTATTTGAGACAGCGTTAATGATTTTCAATGGGCTGCAAAGAATCGACTGTGACACCGTACTGTTTCCCAGATGATGGGACTGAGAGTGTTACCATTATAAAGCAGACACACACAGAATCTCACCTCTGCACCAAGCTTCGAATAAATCACCTGGATAAAATAGGTGCTTGGAGGTAGATTTTACTCATATATTCATTTCATTAATAATTGAAGTGTCTGTATAGGTGTTGAATGCCATGGTTTGAGATTGTGGGACATGTTGGGTGAGGAGATTGTTACACTCTCATGTCTCTACAGTAAACATGGAGCAACGATTGGCAGCTGGGTACCTCAACTTAGAATAGCCAGAACCTTCAAACAGCTAACAAATGTACAAATAACTAGATCAAAATGTACTCAAGTAAAACCAGAACAAATTCCTAATTGTGAAGAAAATTGGAATAAAGTAATATTATTACAGACATTCTTCTCCAAATTTCTGATTATTTCCCCTTTAGGTGGCTTGAATACTTAGTCGTAAGTACTTGCTTTTGAATCTACTTCAAGTATTACAAGTGAAAGTACTTGCTGAGTGAGCCTAGTACCCAATGCAACAATCTACTATACTACTACACACCAGTGATGCTGCTGCAGGTGCACTTTGCGCTCATTGAAAGAGGCGGGGTCTAATGTTACCTGTCCGCTCTGATTGGACAAGTGGATTAATTCCCCTCTCTCTTTTGATTACTTTTGAAAAATACATAAAAACAAAATAAACATGCAACCCAATGCATTGTAAAAATGTAGTGGAGTAGGAGGTACAGTTTTTGCTGATATATGTAATGGAGTAAAAGGGAAACAAACTGAAAATAAATGTTGCTTAGGTACAGATTTGTGAAACTGTACTGGAATACAGTAATAAAGTAAATGCATTTTGTCAAATCCCACCACTGTTTACCTCTTTCAAACAATACACATCAGTGGAAGGGAGTAAAATCACATAGTCGTCTTAAAGACAAACAGTAATTAAGCAAAATATGATCCTTCAGTCCACCAAAGGAAATGATTATATATTTCTATCCCAATTTTCATTTGAATGTGTTGTTTTCATCATCGACAGAAATGCAAGAGCTTGTGACTCACAAACCATGAACACACACTTCAAGACAAATTGCACTTTCATTTTAATTTGACTGTTTAATTAAAGCACACCACTGCTGGTGAATTCAATTATTATAATGTCCCCTAAGCTTAAGAACAGGATCTGAATAAGATACCGAATAAAATGAATTGTATAGAAAATTTGACTTTTTTATTTCTTTAGCTATTTTGGCTGAGATGCCTTATTAATCAAACAATGCTGCAGCTCCTTCTTCGGGATTGTGAAGTTGTAAAACTACAAATTATTTCATAATGAATAGGTCTGATAACTGAGGATCATTTATGGGAGGCGGAACTTTGCTGTTTTCTCATTTCAAACCCCAGAAATCACCCCATGGCTACACTGAAGATTGGTCCAGTACAATACAGCTTTGGTATAAATTTTTAACTATGATGCGATTACTGTGTTTTTATTTAATCACTGAAATTACACGAATCTTTTTCAAATAGTAGCACTTAATGAGTCACTAAACCCAGTATTTTAGGGCTCATGTTAAGTTGCCTAACACAAACATATTTAGGATATGACTAAATGGCTGTTTTTCTTTTGAAAAATTTGAGATAAATTATTAAAATTGCAGCTGATTAAGCTTAAGCTGTCACTAGTGTTTAAAAAAAACGATTTTTGGATCCTGGACCAGTTTATTGTCTCTTTCAGTTCCAAATATCCTCATGTCATGTCTTGTATCCTCATATCCTCGTCTTTTCTCCGATTTCACCTTCAGCTTCTGGAAGACACTGAGTTGAGTGTTGTTGTTTTTTTAGTTGGGACCGCATCATCACTATGGCTACAAGTCAGAGGTAATGATCACACAGTGAAATGGAGAAAAAAACAGAACAGGTCTTTTTCTTCTTTCTCTTGCCTTCCTATGCAATTGTCCTGGTCTGTGGGGCTGCAGATCATGCATGAAAATGAAATTACTTCATCCGTTCAGCAATGACGTGGCTTCTGCATAAAACATCTCTCTGTTTGAACATGATACCCTCCCTCTTAATTTACACCACAGCCTCCTCACACCCACGCTGTAGCACTCCACTGTGAGCGTTCATACCCGCAATTTATATTTCACACCAGATCCGGTGGATCCTGCTGGCTAAGGTGTAATGTACAGTATTGTGTAATCCAATCTTTCAATGCACTGCTGTACTTGGTATACATCTAATCACTGTAGCATGACAATGATACTGCACGACTAATTGCATGTATTATTCACAGCGCCCACCATCTGCCAATCAAAGGGGGATGAAGTTATATTATAAATAATAACATAATTTGACCATTCACCCTCATCATCGGTATCATCTGTTTGGATAACAGATAGATAATGTGGAGCAGAACAGATGGATCATGCATTTCAGTAACAAGAGTATGCCTGAGAAATCCTCTGTCTTATCGGTGAAGGCAGGGGCGGCTCCTGGCATAGGCGAAGTAGGCGGTTGCCTAGGGCGCAAAATGCCGAGAGGGCGGCACAAGGGACTGATTTATCATGACGTGACACATGCAATATAAACCAAAACATTCACATCACAACATCATCTTCTAAACCCGGGGACGCACCGGAGATAGAAGCGCTGTTGATTACAATAAATAGGTCTAAAAAATATATGTATTGTGTTTGACTGTCCAGTACTGTTCATATTCATTACATTTAAAAAGCAGACATAAAGGTAACTTAAAAGTTACTTTCCCTAGTAACTAATTACTTTTGATATACAGTAAATGGTGGGGTAAATCAATTACTTTTAAAAGAAGTGACTAGTAACTGTAACTAATTACTAATTTTCAGTAACTTGCCAAACACTGCTTAATCCACACATTTGTCAGTTGTGTCTAAACAGACAGAAACACACAAGCACATACTCTCTTGTGTGTGTGTGTGGGGGGGCGTGTTAGACTGTGGTAAGAGTTGAAGATGAGTCAAAAAAGGATTAAATTATCAGGTGCACGATTCAGAAAGCGCAGCAAAGTAGGGGAGGAGAAGAAAGAACAATATAGAGGTAGAATCACCCCAATTCATCATTAATGTTTATTTTTGTCGACATGACATGATATGCTGTCAGTACAGCTGAGTTCAGACTTTTTATATTTTTATTATATATTTTTATTATTTTTTATAGCTTACAATTTTGTCTGCCTGTGTGTGCATCTGTATACAGTCCAAAAGTTCTTGGGGATGCATGACAATTTGCGTGTGTATGTTGGGGGGGGCGCCATTCTGAAACCCCGCCTAGGGCGCCAACATTGCCAGGGCCGGCCCTGGGTGAAGGAGACAAACATTGTTAGGCTTCACTGTTCAAAACAACAGGAAATGAAGTGAGGCTCACCATGAAGAGATCCATCTGCTCCAGTTGCAGAGACATGCAAAATAAAAAAAAAAATAAAAAAAGCTCCGCCACCCTGCATCTGCTATTTCTGCATTTAAGGATTTCTTGAGTGCATAACAGTTGGCCTGTGACCATGTGTGTGTGTGTGTGTGGTGAAATGTTTGACAGGTAAGAGATTCTCTATGTGCAGACCAAAGCGCGGATCAAAAGGACCAGCTCAGTTCAATAATTCACAGGGCCGTCATGCGGCAAAAACACACATGAAATTTTCACCTGCCACGGGTTTCTGCTGGAGCGTCCGGACATGTGCGCGGTTGCGTGTCTGAGTGTGTGTGTGTGTGTTGAGTGAGATTTGTCTCTTGAACTGGAACTTCAAAGCCAGCCAAGTGGAGTTGGTGTAATAGCCCCGAGAGGAGACAAAGGAGCTTTTACATGTCATACGGTCTGTGCTTCCACAACTGCTTAAAATTCCACATCAAGGCCACCTGAGACCTGATGTCACATTCACCAGTGTCTCTTAATGAAGAGTCTTCATATCAATAAATTGAATAAATGAAGAAGAGACGCTGCTGGGAGTCCAGGGAATCCCATGAGTGACAACTGCTCAATTGAGCCATTTGAATTGAATGCTTATGATGAAAGCTTGGTCTTTTTTTCTCTCTCTCTCTCCTTTCTCTCCCTCTCTTTCTCTCTATCTATTGCCATCTTTCATTCTGTCGCTCACTTTAGTATCTCCTGGCAGATAGAATGGCTACAAATCACACCAAGAATAGCAGAGAGACTCAGATGCAAAGGACTTAACTAGCTGTCTCTCTTCGTCAGATCCGACCAGACATCAGATAAGTGACCTATTTGTAGCTCTTTGACTATGATTTCCTTGATTACTGACAACTGCTGGGATCCTGTGGGACAAGCTATCAGCGTGAGACGAAAAGATGGAGAAGGATGGAGGGAAGGAGACGCGGGGAGAGAAAACAATGGGGAGTTGGGGGAAAATTAGATGAAGAATTAGCGTTCTATTAAAACTCCTCAGGGTGACGCACGGCACAAAAACTGATAGAAGGAACGGAACGGAAAGGAATACATTTCCATTTATTGAGCGTAGTAGCCGGCTGCCTAATTAGCGCACTGTGAAGTTTTACTCGGTCCACATCTCATTAAATTGATCCAACCCTCTATGATCACCCTATTTGCATTGATAGCTTGATGCCGACATAAACAGGGAAAAATCTGCCGCTTATTTGATAGGACTCTTTTCATCCATTTACATGTTGGACTTGTTTTGGAGCAAAAATGAACAAAACAGCATTCAGAGAAGCAAAGAACGATCACGTTCGAAGCTGTGGTTCCCCGGCTGTGTTCTGCTTCCAGCCAACAACAATCATTCAACCAGCAGGAAGTCATTAAAGGACAATGTGCTGCAGGCACCCATGGGATCATTAAGGGTTACTGTCTGCAATGGGCTAATGTCACACAATAAATGAGTACTCTGTGTACTACACTCTTTGATAGCCTCTTGTCTTGTCTCTATGGTGTTGGCCTTTGACAGATCTCTCTCTCACTCTTTATTTTATAACTTTTTATGGGCTCTGTCACCTCTCTTTGCCTTGAAGACACATCACACAACTCCCACTGGTTATGGCTACAGCAGTAAACCAGGGGTTCATTCAGCAGACCCGCTTATTCATTCAACGCAATCTGTGAACACTCACCTACACTATCAGAGGACAATGCTCCTTATTCTTTACCACTGATGATCACGTCTTTAAATTGATCTAAAGCCCAAGGGGACCGGATGTCAATGTATGAAAATATCACACATGGATGTAAAGTGCAGGTGAATAAGTCTCCTACTGTCTGGAAATAAGAAGATTCATTACTACAAATACAGCCAGTTCAACTAAATCATGTCCATTTAACCTGCTATGTAAAGGTCAAGTCTTTACATATCAACTTTAGAGTCTGATCGATAGGAACCACTTGAAAAGGCTTCAGGGAAAATACTCTGACTCTGACTTTTGACCCAAATCAACAATAATATTACAGTTTGCGTTAAGCTTATTGAGAAAAAAATAATTAGTTCATGAGAGGTAATGATTACAATACACATTCCTTGGAGCACAAACATAATAATTTAAGTTCATTGCACATAAAATAGATTTTTTTGGACTATTTTTTTCTTTAATATTTAAAATCAAGTTAAATCCAATTTGCAAAGAATAAGTTTCATTTTAATAAAAAATAGAACATTTGTTACAGAATAGAAAACAACAGAGAGGTTCAGTTAAATGAAGGCATACAAATAAGGTTGCATCTATCTTGATCACTGGTTTCATGCAACACCAGGTAAACATTGCGAGCGTCAGTACCATGTTGCCTGACCAACAGGTGCATGCTGGGTACTGGCTATCTGCTAAAATATTAAAGGTGGACCCATCACCTGTGGCTTCTTCTGATATCAGTGAGGTGTGCATCGACTTTTTGTTGTTTTTGACTATCAGTGTTGAGATTGCAGAGTTCACTTGGCTCAGTGTTTGAGAACTGAGTGAGCTCTACAGTGAGACAGAGAGGCTGAGTGGCCTGGGTGTATTTTACACGAGCAGAGGATGAACGAGCAGAGAAGTTGGATTTATAGCAGATTGGACCTCACAGAGTGATGTTCAGAGAGGTGAGTGCAACCAATGACTGATTGTTGTGCATCAAGAACTGTGTTATGCAACAGCATTTAGTCAACTGCAGCTGCTGTGGAGATTAATGTTGCTTTTATATCTCTGCCTTTCCTGCTGCTTTATTCTGCTGTTAATATTATAAGAAGTGACAGGCTATTTGATAAATGTAGCTGAATATATACATGAAAAGTGTTTCTATTATTCTGTCCACCCCATTTGGATATCAATCAAAGCAGGTTAGATAACAGGAACACTTCACTATAATGCAGTGCAGCTCAACACCTCCACAAACTACATCCTGCAGAATGACCAAACAGTTGAATCAGCAACTCTCTGGAACAACTCCAATAAAGACTAATCATTATAACCTTCACAAGGTGAAGGATTTATTGCAGGACTGTTGTATTAGGATTGTATTAGTTATAGCTTGGTGTGCCGTATGAAAAAAGAATATATATCTGGAATTATCAGTTGTACACACAGGCTGCAAAGTGCCAGACTGGAATTTATAGGTTGTTGTTGATGCTGTTCTCACCTGAAAACAAATATGTGCTTTGAAATACCTGGTAGCCTTCATATTGTTATCATGCTACATTAATATCACCACACATCGCCCTTTTACAAATGTAATGTATTGATGTATATTTTAACTGACTCCTTTAGTTCTTTGTGTGAACATTTTTTGTAAAAATAATCTTTTATATTTGTTACACTTGGGTATGTTTTATTTAAGTATTTAAGTTAAGTTCTTTTACTCAAATGGAAGTTTCCTGAACTAAAAAAACAACCTGAGGCAACATAAACCTGCAGTGCTTCCAGTGACGAGCGAACGGAATTAATTAGAGGCCTTCACTGTGATTAGCATTGTTTTATTATTTTGTGAAGAAAAAAACATGGCTTACTTCGGTATTTAAAAAAATTTAATAACTTGATACTGACAAAACTATTCAGCTCTTAACTATTTCCTTATTTTGTTAAAATGTATTTATATATCAACAAGAAAATATTATTCACCATTCTATATTTTCATTATTGGTCTATTTCATGCATGATGTTTTTGAATTTATCAACAAATGTGTTTTGTTTGACAACAAGTAAGAAGTCATGTTCATACATTATTCGCATTTAAAATTCTTGATGCTTCATGCTTAAAAACACAGCTATCACAAATCTCCACAAAATCTGCCACTTTTTTCTGTTCTGCTCTACACAATCATTTAAATTGCCTTTAAATACTGTGCTGCTAATACATTTTGGTACCTTGAGATTGGTCAAATTCGAGGCATATATTAAAAAACCAAGTCACATGCAAAATATGGAAAAAAACAACAACACATGGCAGTCTGGTGCAAGGGATATCATTTCCTACGTTTCAAGGATGGTTAATATGCAGTAGATAAAAGCAGTAAAGGCAAACTGAGATGAATAAGGGAAGGAAGGGATGCCAACCACTCAGGGCAAAGACTGACTATGACTGAACCCTTCTGGCAGCCTCTCAGTCACGCTTAAGCTGTCATAGCTGTCAAACATAATTAAGAGAGCGTCTGCCAAATATCTGGATGCCTTTAATAGAAACTACCTACTGACTGGATGCCTCACACACTTAGAGGCCTGTTTTTCTCCCGGAGTGGGAGACAGTCTCCCACTCTGAGCCCATATAACACAAAAGTGGTGTTGAAAACGTCATTCTACAAAATTTGAATAATGAGAGAAACAGTTCTGAGTCAGGATTAGTTTCAGGTTTCTCTTTACACATCTGATGGCCGTCTCTTCGTGTAGAACCACTTTAAGCGGCGAGCAATCAGTAATTCTCTGACTTTTTGAAAATAAGGTTTAAGGTCTAGTCATTTCAGCTGCAAGCTCATGTGCTCTATTTTTACTCTGCATTAGACTACTATCATTTTTATGCTGCTGCTTGTCGACTTGGGGAATTGCTGGCAAGCTATTCACTATTTTTCAAACACGGCCTCAGCTTTTTGTAGATTTTCATAGCAGATTCAAAGCAGGTCTGGCAACTTCGTTTTAGATTTAGAGAAAGAAAATGACACCATCATGCTGGAATAGACTAAATCTACTATATGTAATGGTTTGACTTTAGTATTGCTGTTGGGGTTAAAATACTCCGATCTAACAATAAACCTCATGGGGATGCTGAAATGGCTGCTAAACATAAGTCACTGTGAATGGGGGAGTTGCTATGTTAAACAGCATTATCAAAAGAATCTGTGCATCTGAGAGCGACACATGCATCCTTGAAAATTGCTTAGTTTGATAACGTCTCATCTTTCCCTGCTGTTCCACACTATCTGTTTTCTCTTTGTTGAACATGAGGGAAATGGCAAAACTACATGCTTTTTAACTTCCTCTTAAATTTCAGTTTTGCATTTCTTTGATCCCTCCTGCTGTGCGCTTGTCACTCTTCAAAGCTGATGTGCCCTACTTTTGATAGGGAGAGGAATTCAAATAGTCTGATAGGCCATCCACACAAACCTCAGACAAAATGACACAGGAGGAAATAGGAAGCAGAGGATGGAAGAAAAAGAGAGACATTTTTCCAATTAGGGAAAATATGTTTCTTTTGCCAACCTTCAATCTTTCCTTCCTGTAAAATACATCTAGAATTACCTCCATTTGGTTTGATGCCCCCACCAATCTTAAGCTGCTTAAAGACATGCACTGAACTCCAGATAATCTCCTGACATTCTCCGGAGGGCCCGAGTTCTCGAGTGAGAGGCTCACGAGTTTCGTCGGCCAGCCCCCGGGTAAAAACTCAGAAGAATGTCTGAGTGAGCCGAGTGAGAAGACAGCAGGAGATCCTCGGCAGGATTCACCTCGAGCGAGTGGGCGTGAATGAGAGAAACAAAGGGAATACAAATATCTAGGGATGAAAAAGTGGTGAGAGAAAAACGACGCAGACGAAGACGTCAAGAGAGTTTTTGGGGATAAAGCTTAACGCCGGTGTCGATGTGTTATAAACAGAAAACATGTGATCTCTGCAGTGGAATTAATACGTACATCCTGCCTCTGCTTGCTGCACCAGCTCTCACCTGAAACCTGCAGAGATTTCTGTGTTGTGAATGTGTCTGAGCGGAAAATCTCCACGCTGTATTGTTCATGTGTGAAAGAGAAAGTCCAAACCCATCTGTGCGGACATCCTCCGGATGAACTTCTAATCAGTCCATCTTTTATTCTAAATGGAGGTTTGTGTGGGTTGTAATGAAATTCCTAGCAGGTGTTCCTGATGTATCATGTTCACATGAATGGAATGGATGTACGAACAACAGCGCAGAGGCATAATAACAACCTCCGACGAGATAGTGTAGCGATAAAGAGCAGTAAAACCTGTCAGTTTAGCGACATCATGAGAAGGGAATGGTGCGGATGGTTTTAAAAATAGTCACATAGGAGGTTTGTGAGAGAGAAGCTGCAGAGAGCTCAGGTTTAATATCTCTCAAGTGAGAGCCACTGACAGCCACTGTCGCACGCTGTTATCCCTGATACTCATAAAGAACAGCTGCGTCTGCGGCAGGCAGGCTACTCCAATATGGATCGGGAACTAAATGGGGAATGAACCAAGCTCCATGCAGCTCTGAAGTATATTTTTTCCCCCTCTACCTTATGCACCCTACTTTTCATTTGGGTTTCTCTGTCTGTGTTTGTGCTGCCATATCAGTTTGCCCACCTCCTTCTATCTCTCCCTCTCCTGCACTCTCTCCTGTCGTGGGAAGGAGACACTGAGCGTACCATCAATTTAACGTCCAATAGTCCCCACCTGAGGAAGGTTTGTCTGCTTTGCTTCAGACACTGTTATTCAGCCGTTCTCCTCCACTTTCTAACACGGTCAATTTAATTAAATCCTTTCATTTCCTGAGGCCTCCCGAGGTAATGTTTCTGCAAAGTGGATTTGGATCTAGAGATAATAAAGTAAGATTTTTTTTTTTCTTGACAATTTAGAGAAACAAAGCTGAAACCTTTTTGGGGCTGATGTTTTTTCTCCCTCTAGAGGACCCGTTTTAATATGATGTATAAGAGAAAAAGACAATCCAGTTAAAGGTGAGTGTGAAAAATAGGGAAGACACATGGAAGAAAACATCTGAGAAAGCAGAGGCATTGTCAAGCAGTATGTCTTTTAATGAAGAGCAGGAAGCATTCTGAATGCCGGCAGCATCCGATAAATAAGCTTCAGATGAAAGCTTTTGGCTCTTTTAAAAAGTAGATATAAAGTCTGGTCTTGGAGGAGAGTTTTCTTTTATCCTAAGCTCATAAGGCTCACAGATATCCTGAGGTTGCTTCTCAAATTTTGGACCAAAAAACCTTTTTTGACATTTTTATCTTACACTCAAATATCCTCCATCTCCATCCTGTAAGCCATTCATCATTACTCACGAGAGAGGAAAGGGTCCTGCAGCTTTAACATTTTGTATCTGCTCAAAAATAGATTATAAGCTTTCTCAAGCTGGCACGTGTACTTGCACGTCATTGCCTCCACCTCAGACCATTAACCAGACAGAGGAATGAAATGTAGGATTGAAAAAAAGGAGGCAATTAGCAGGAGAACAAATATTAATGGAAGTTAAGAAGTGACTCACAAACCCAATTACGGCATTAGCCAGGCAATTTAGACGAGCTCTGCGAGAGTGGAGAATCCTGTTGAAATGTACCAGCGGTCTCTCTGCATTAACAATGGCATTAATTCCCCTGATTCACAGTGCAGGAGAAGAATAGAGCCAATACAGCCATTCTGTCTCCCTTATAAAGAGAGGGGAGAGCCACATTACCTGATTCCGGGGAATGGGATGGAGGAAGTAGAGGCTGACGCTCTTGTTCTTACCCCCCCCCCCCCAAACAGACCCCAGACCCCTGGGGAGATTCAGCTTGTTAAATAGCTCCATTCTCCTCCTCTCCCCAACAAGGACAATAGGTAAACCATACTACAGGTCTACTATCTACAGATAATTATTGTGAAGACATGGTTGGCTGCAGGAAAGCTGACTTAAGGGAAATAACGAGACCCAAAGACTTACAGAGATATGAATGGAGTTATGGATGGAGGGAGGGGGCAGTGCCGAGCTTTCTGCTGCTCTTGCACATTTCCACTCAACCTTCTGCGATTCTCAAATTGCATCCCTCAACCCAAGCTTCTGCCACACGCTCCCATAGGAGGCATGCGACCCTGACTGCCTGGCCAATCAGCTGCACCCTGAGGCCAGTTGAAAGCCCCCCTGGCATGCCTAAGGCAAGCGCGGTTCAACCAATCAGTTTGAGCCGGGGCTTGAAAGAAGGACCAAGTTTGGCTCAGGGAGCTGCTAAGGCTGCCAATGAGAGTCCAGAGGGGAGTTTGAGTGGCTCAGACGGAGGCTGCCAGAGGGGTCAGTGTGGACGAGGGCGGACTGACAGTTATTTAGTAAGAGGCTGAGCCCTGTGTCACTCACAACAGCGATCAGGCTTTGTACTACTGGGTCGGCTCTAATGGGACTGTCACCTTCTAATTGTCCAACTGGGGATGGTAGAGTAGCAAACAGACACAAATGTGCAGAGATACACAAAGACATATAAAAACACTGACTTGCACAAACATACCACCACAGATATGAACCGGGAACCAAAACACAGTGCGCAGAAATACTCCTTTTGTGCTGCAGAAGATTTGTGTTTCTTAGAAAATTCTCACAAAGGCAGGAACAGGTTGTCTTTAATGTCCTGCACACACACTCTCAGCAAAGGCTGAGGGCTCATTGATACAGAATATTACACCAAATACTGCAGAATTTGTGTTAAGCTAGTTCACACTATAGACGATTTTCATCCTGATTTGCCAGTCGCCAACAAGTTTTGCCAGTCGTCGACAACAGCCAGCAATCAGCGTTCAATCGGATGTTGCCAATTCCTGTGTGAACTCGTAAAGACACAAATAAAGAGGCTCATAGACTCGGCAACAACTCCAGCTAATTAGAGGGTAGGACGGAGTGAAAGCGTAGGCAAAAGGGGTAAAGGTACATTTAGTTGCGAGTTGCCCCCTGAATTTTACACTGCACATGTCTGTATTTATTTGTGATCAAACAATAAGCAGGTGTGTCATGAACAGAGTGACACAGAGCCTTTATATTCACGTTAAATCCATTGGGCTGGGGTCAGGGTTTGGAAAGAAAAAGACTGAAATCCAGTCAGGTTTCGGGTCTGGCTCAGTTCGGGTTCAGACAGAAAATGCAGCCGAGCCATTATAACAACAGTAATGTTCATTGAAGCGTTTCTTTATCATCATCCTTAGCAGGATGACACAGAAGAGCAGGAGGATCAGTGGATTGTCTCTTATTAAGCGTATTTCAGCGACTTAACACATTTTGGAGTCGGAGGCTTCTCCTGGTGAAAGATCATGTAGATGTGTGACCCTATCACAAGGCAGTCATGTAGTAGGAACTCACATCGAATGCAGGACTCTCCATCACCTTTTTGAAAAAAAAATTTGTTGTACGAAATTAAACATTTGCTATTATCAAATAAAGTAGCTTAAATTAAACAATTTGTGTTAACAACTACATCTTTTTTCTAGATTTAAATGACAATAGGTGACGACTTTCTCTTAACTGTTAAAATCACCTTTATGTCCTAACCAATTTCCAGAAGTAAAATAATAAACCAAAGACATACGAAAGGTTTTGAAAGAAGCGTGTTAGAAGAGGCCTTGATGATGATTAGAATGATGGTAGAATGATAATAATAATTACGATAACACATTTTTGTTGCAAAAAGCGCACTGTCTGGACTGCTTCATAGGTATGACCTAGAAGAACCTGAGGCAGGAGAGTTATTCTGCCAGGAGGAGCTGGGTTAGACTGTACATTCTCATCATGAAAAAGTAAAACATGTGGAACAAGATTAGAAAAAGAGTTTTATTCCTGGAGACCTTGTTGTTATTGTTAATGATTCCGCACCGAGAAACTCCTGGATTCTAGGACGCTCTCCAAGGGTGGTGTCAGGATGAAAGGGAGCGCAGCGTGACCTAGAAACCTTTAAACCCCAACGAGACTTCAACAAACCCTGTCTGCACCTTGAAGCTATAGACTAGACTGAATTTCTATCACAGACAGATGTTGCACATAGATTTGAGGAATGGAGCTGAGTATTATGACGACTATTTAGACTGAGCATTGAGTTATTATGAGAATGAACTGATACTTAATGGCTCTATTGATATGAACTGTTAAGAGTTATTAGGTTCATTTTCAAGGTACTGGAATGGCTGGGGCTGATTAAATGATAATCTTTACCTGCTGTCGATAACAAGAGGGGATTACATTGCTCAAGACATTTGATGTGGTTCAGTAGAGAAGCTATAAAAGCGTTGACCTCATTGTATCACCTATAACGTTTCTGTGTTTGCTTCAACTATCAATTAAATGGACAACATATTGATTAGGGGGCAGTGCTTTGTACAGCAGCCCCAGCAACAGAAGCACGACTTTAAACCTAATAAGCATCACATCTTCACTGGTGTGCAGTCAAAATGCTTTTGTTTTCAGATTTTCACACTGCTAACATGCGACACAACACACAAATACCAAGTTAGCTCTGGAATGAAGGAGCAAATGTTTCGCTTTTTTTGCAACTTTGCCCTTTATCCTGACACCCTTGGTCAGGATATAAGCTGACAGACACTTTTACTCCGTTTAGAGATTGCTTACAGTCTTAACATGCAATGTACATAAACCACATTGTTTTGGTGTACTGCTTAAAGTTAGAGAGATAAACTTAAATAAAGCCCCAGGCTACAACTGCAGCTTAGAGTAGTAATAGAGGAATAATTCAGGTGGTCCTGGATATAATACAATTTGGGGAAGAAGTTGATTGTACGAGCGTTAAATAAAGGTTTATTTTGCTGTTGTTCTTCATACGTTACTATTTCATGGAGGAAATGTAAAACACCATGTTTAAAAAAGAGAAATAAGATTCCTAGATCTGGCAATTTATCTGGATCCCCTTCAAAATGTTACAGGTCCTGTCTTGCATCATGCACCACTAAATTTTAAATAATCCTGTTGAGAGACGGATACTTGGGATACTTACGGTGTAAGTCCTGCTCTATGCTTTATGTACCCATGCACACGTTCATATTCACACATACAAACTAGACACAAAGAATTTGAATGCACTGGGATGCAATAAAACTGCAGCAAAACAAGCGGATCCAAAGAGCAAATCACAAACTCATTATGGCCTGTAATGAAATACACTGTGCAATATGAGGTTGTAAATAAACCAGCGTGTTTTCATTTTAGGTAGCAAATAGCACTTCAGTCATTACAATGTCACACACACACACACACATATATGGTGTATATTACATATATTACATTATATATAGTTTAGCTGTAAGTAAAGGAAATTAGAAAAGCCACAAAACGCCACCCACATTCTTTGTTTCTCTGAAGTAAAAGTAAAGTTTTCATCTACACTAGTTTACCTGAGTGGTGGAGAACTCAACCATTTGTTTTTCTTTGTTTGCTTTTGTCTGGTTCTGATAAAAACATCGAGATGAGGGGCCCGCAGATCCTCCGACTGCGACTCATTCAACACAAAACTGTATCGCATTATACTAGCCGTGAGTAATGGCCTATCCAAAATAATGAGGTGAACCAAATCACACTGAGATGCACGCTAATAAGCCAGATCACCTACTCACCTTGAGTCCTTCATTTTTCTTCAAGAATGTGGATGTGTGATAAAACCATCATTACAGACAGAGATATCATTACCATTTCCTTTTGCTGCGTGAAAAAGGGCACAAAGTCACGCCAAAAAGAAACAGTGAAAGCAGATATGTTTCTTTAGTCTGTCCCTTGGCTGCATATTAAAATACCCATTTGCAATGCACTTAGTTATGTCCAGCTCCTATTGTTCCATTCCTTGTCCTGACTGCGGGTCAAAGAGGGAGCCAGTGTTTTGAGGCCTGGTTGAATGAAGGGAGAATCTTTTCTCTCCCATATTCGGACTGCTTTCCATCAGTTTTGCCTCATTGGTCTGAGTGTAGGTGCTGCAGGAGACGGTTGAGATGAGAGTGCCACAAATGGCCTGAAACTAATGTTGGCCTCCCTCACCCTCTAGATTTACAGTGCTCTCCAAAGACTCTGTATTTTTTTTCTTTTCGTTTTTTTTTTCAATTTCAGTCCATCCTGGTCTCTCCCTTTTCCATCTCCCGCCCTCGCTGCTTTCTCAAAAGGAGCCGCTATTGCCATCTACCTCAGTGTCCATTGTCCATGCTGTTTTTTAACCTCTCCATTTCCACTGCACTTACATCTGTCATGTCAAATCACTTGACGGCAAAAGAATATTCCATTTGAGCACAAAGGTAAATCAATGCCATCACGCTGCATTACTTGTGGTTCTCCAAGAGTGAATTGCACATGTCAAGGTAAAAATGGCCAGCAGAGGAATGGAGCTCTTGCACGCAATGGGTTTCTTTGTCTGTATGTGTGGGTTTGAGAGAGAGAGAGAGAGAGAGAGAGAGAGAGAGAGAGAGAGAGAGAGAGAGAGAGAGAGAGAGAGAGAGAGAGAGATAGAGAGAGAGAGAGAGAGAGAGAGAGAGAGAGAGAGAGAGAAAGTAGCTTTCAGTAGGTGTATAAGAATATTACTATCTGAGCCAGAAGTCTGTGATGACAAGGGTGGTGTGAATGTCAGAATCCAACAGAACATGTAACAAACAGCATCATGTATACAATAAAGTCACAATAAATACCGGAATTGATAAATACATTCATTCATTATTCAAAATACCACACACATTTTTACCATATATTGAACAATGGACGATGTACCTCCACTTCCTCCCACTTTCCAATGAAGCCAAAATATCCGGGATATGAATGCCACCATTTTACACATTTTGAGTCAGAGACTGCATAGTAGCGATCAGCGGATGGAGCCATGGTGTCATGGTTTTTACCCAGATACACATACTCCACTAATCATAACTTAGTCTCAGTTTTCTATCATGATGTTTCACCCAGTTTTTATAGCCTTTAATAACTAATGAAAAACTAACCTTACCAGAAAAATGTACCCTTCAACAGATTCGATAATAACCACCCATGTATTTTACATTTAACGTGACTATCTTGTTTGGCCCGTGTCCCATCCACTAACATAAGCGAGGCAGGGTTTATGACCAATACTGCCACCCACCACCAG
Source organism: Limanda limanda (assembly GCF_963576545.1). NCBI lineage: Eukaryota > Metazoa > Chordata > Actinopteri > Pleuronectiformes > Pleuronectidae > Limanda > Limanda limanda. The sequence continues at coordinate 17,272,328 of NC_083639.1, forward strand.
GGGGCGACCATCTTTACATACAGTCTCTGGCTATTTCATACAGATAAATCTGCAGCAAGACTTTTTATCCTGTATGAGTGACAGGCTCTGTCAGCATAACTGGGATTAATCAAACGTCCCACAGCAGCAGGCTCACTGTACATTAGCCTCTCACTGAGTCCAGCAGAGAACAAGCAGCGGTCCATCACACACCTCTCTGGGCGTGTCATTTGCATCATTTCACGGTTTCAAAGTGGTAATTACGCTCTTGGGGTTAATTGGTCTTTTTAAACCTGCTGAACCCCCCCCCCCCCATGTGAAGCCTGGAGTATAGAAACAAAAGCAAAGACTCAAAGAGTTTCCCGCACAGCACCAGAGAGCTGCTGTGTCCTGGAATCAAGTGTGTCAGCTTTAAAGGTTGTTCTTGGCCTCTTCTGAGACCTGCGAGATAAAGCACGAAATCCCCACTGCTCCTCTGCACGGCTGCCTGTCAGAATGGAGAGTTGTGTAGCTGAGAGAGCTGGGGACAGATGAACTCACAGACTCACATCCCCTATGGTGTACTGCTTTCAGATATAGCTGAGGGCTGTGACACACCTATACTGTGCTCCAATACGATATAGCATACGGTATAAAAGCTGGGAGATGGTCCCACATTCACACACACACACACACACACTAACCTAACCACACACACAAAGGAAGCCCCTGAGGTTGAATCTGACCATCTAACATCTTACTGGTGAAAAAAGGGATAGAAGGGGTCCATTCCTCCAGCAGCGTAACACAATTTAGTGGCTCCCCTGACACTCCACAGACCCGCTGTGTGTTTGTGGGGGGGGGTGAGTGTTTCCATGCTTTGGTGGAAAATCGGTTCTCTCGCCAACACATTGGTAAAAGGCGATTGCCGTAATCCGAGAGTATAAGCCTTGCTGTACAAATGGGCGTAAGGGACTTTGTGTGAGTATATACGTGCGCGTGTGAGTGTGTGTGTGTGTGTGTGTGTGTGAGAGAAATGCCAGCAGAAAGCTGCACGTCTGTCTGGGAGACTGATAAGAGGCAGCGACGGAGGGAGTTCAGAGAAGCAGCACAGAGCTGGGAGCATAATGCCTCCATGTCAAACTTTCTTTTGGTTGTCTGTATTTTGGATAGTTACTGGTTGTAATTGCAAAGTGGCTACATACATGTTCTGTACTGCCGGGCTGTGACAGGCTCTCGCCTGGGAATCCCACACAGTGAACCTGATCAGAAAGACCAATCACGATAGAATCCCCACGCTCTATATGCAAATAAACATGAACGTCATCCTGTTTGCAATGATGAAATGTGTTTTAAAAAAGAAAAGAAAATACAAGATGCACTGCGTTTTAACAGTCTGCAACACTACTGTGCTAACACACTGGGATACACACACACAAACAAATTTACAAGAAGGCTGAAATAATTAAGAATAAGTCGTAGCACTTCAAAAGTTTATAAATTTTCCTTTCACTCAACAACTCTCAAAAGTGCATGATTTTAATGGGAGTCTGGGGATATTATGGAACCCAAACATCTGATGCTTACAAGAGCATAAACAGTGATCAGACACCTGGTAAAAGTCCCAGACCCCCGAAGCCCACGATGCAGCCATTGTGATGTTTAATCCATGTTGCGCATGTGCAACTGTCGTCAGAAATGAGAAGACAAGCAAGATGCCTCACCCATTTGCTACCTCCACCATCAGCCCCGGGAAAAAAACAGAAACATAATCATCATATAACTTCCTAAGTTAGAATACAAAAAACGTATTTAATGAAAATAATGGGGAGTGAGCCATCTCAATTCCTTCTCATCTCTGTTCAAAGTTGCACTTCATGAGTGACAGCTGTTTGTAAATAAACACTCATATTAAACTATAAGGGGACTTGGAGGGTGCATTCTCAGACTCTCTGCTTTATCACCATTTTGCATATACGATAAATCTGAATCATTATCCGGATCCGAACCATGTCAGATTTTTTCATGCAATTTCTGCATTATTACTTGAGAAACTCACAGATGTCAAAAAATGTCCCCATAATGTTAAAGACAGTGAAAAAAAAAATCAAATATCTGTCAACTTAATGAATATGCTGAAGGACCCACCCTTCTTCAAAGTTTAAATAAAATATCTAAGTGCCAGACAAAGAAAAGAGAAAAAACATAAACTCCTTAGACAAAGTAACATATTCTTTCTTTGTTGCAGAATACCAGCTCAATCAAATTACCTGCTTTCATAACATTCCTTTTAAGCTGGTTTAGACTCAGTACTGATGTCATGAACACTCAACAGTGCCAATGAGCTGTAAACAACAAAGATATATGGAGTCTTGCAGGTATATAAACCAGTAAACAAACAGCACTGAAAGAGGAAAAATCCAAAGTAATCCTTCTGAAGCCAAGCATGAAATGTGTATTCTGTGTTTTCTAAGTAATAATTATTTTTCAACCTGCTGCCTGTCTGTGGTTCCCTGAGGTCAGCAGGCAAACCTCGGGGCATCATGACTTAAATTGGAGACAAGAGCAGAGCTTATCATCTGCCGAGTGTGCCTGATATCAAATACCTGAATATTGAGTCTCTTGGCCTCATGGTGAAAGTAAGCAGTATTACAGTATATTCCTCGGTCTCTCCTGGTCCGACTAAGTACTTGGAAAGAACAAATAGCTGAGGTGGCCTACCTAGTCTTTCTATGAATCTCAATTTTTTTTCTCTGCAAACACAAGTTATGTGAAAGTTTTGCTTTGCATCGAAAGACAAACAATAAGCAGTCACTTACTCTGACAAGCATGTGAGGGAAGGGGCCTCTGGAGTTCTCAGGCACGTTGATAGGCGGGATGACCCAGTCTCTCTTCTGTCGCCTCAGCCCAGAGGAGCCTCTCTGATGTCTCCGAGAAAACCTGATAACTCTGGGTTGGGATTCCCACATTCTTGACAACATTTCTTCGATGCCAACCTGAAAAGAAAAAAGGCACACACGTATATATATCATTTCATCCTACATTTCGCATTGAATTACTTGCGCATCTTATCATTTGAAGAATGCAATTTGGCCGTGACAGGCTGGAAGATGAATCTATAAAGTGCTGTAAAATGACACGTTTTCTTGGCTCAAAATGAAACTGAAATACTGGGTGGCATGCTGACAGTAAAACCCATTTTGGGAGAGTGACAGAGACGCAAACACAAGGAAGCACAGATAAACATTTTTCTGAAAGCTGCTGCATCACATTTCATGAGGCCCTTGGCAAGTTATGTGAGCCTGCCCTTGGCTCCTGTCTAAGAAAGTGAGACTTCCCCTAGGCTACATGGCTGGGTTCTGTCCACAGAGGTGTTTTGTTGTGTCTGCATCTCTAAATAGATTTTTAAGGCAGACAACGGATTTTCCATCCTCTCGGTCCAGACTGAATAGAAAAAAACAAGGTGACACTGATAGAGGCCTATCATCAGATTACCTGGTATTGATGAAAGCAGTGGGAGACAACAGGGAAATGTAACCTTGACCAATGACGACCCTCAGATTCTCATTCTCAACACATTTGAATATTTGAGCTGACTCTGTATCCTGTGCTCTTTTTTTTTGGTTTATCCCACAGACTCTTTATAAAGATGGACGACGCGTCTCCACTTCCTCCCCCGATCCATAACTCTGCCATCTTGAGCATTTGGAGTCTGCATGGTGGCGATATGGGGATGGAGCTACAGCAGTGAGGTCACATAACCCCGACCAATCACTGTCAGCCATGTTATAGCATCAAATTACTCATTAAAACGATAATTAAGCGCATTTGGACAAACAACAGTGTGATAAGAACTATCTACAATTACAGAAACCATTATTGAGAATAATGTATTTGACATGTATTTAAACTTTTTAGAGTGGTCCATGTCCCAACGGCTAACATGGATGGAGGTGGGATTTATAACCTATACTGAAGACAGCCACCAGGGGGGCAATCAAGATGCTCTGGCTTTACCTTTGGGGAAAAGTCATCCATCTTATCACTCTATGGAGTCTACGGTCCGACTTGCTACATTTATATGTGCTGTGATTGGTTCATTCCTAATGAGTTTTTGATGGTTCACTCATCACTGCACCACATCTGGAGATAAGTAGTGACACTTTTGTGGGTGAGTCCCAAAAAATCTGTAATCTGAATAATCTTCTACCATCATGAACATAGTGGCCGAATTAACGACGACTCTGAAACCCATAACATCAACAAAAAAGGTTAGCTTACAAAATTAGCATTATGGTGGTTTATTAGAACAGCTAGGATTCAACATTCCTGGCCTGAATTATTGCTCTAGTCAGCCCCTGGTTACATTTACTTAAATGTGGACTCTCTGGACTACTGTACTATTCCTCAGTCCAGAATGTGTCCCTGATTTGTTTGCATGTGTGTCACTTGTTAGTGTTGATGGTAAAGTACCTGTGAACATCATAGGGATGCATTGTATTATGGGTAACTGTTCTGTTGGAAGGAATGAACAGCAGCTGCAGAGAGAAGTTTGTCTTCTTACTCATGTTGACAGGTGAAATTAGGGTTAGAAGGTTGTCTAAAAGACATGTGTTTTCCCCCCAATCCTCTGCGGTGTTCTCCTGCGTAAGATTGTTCTATTGCTGTAATCCACCTAATCCTATTGTGGTCTCTGCACCCAGCGTACACACACACACATTCACTGGCAGCGTGCTGCTGTCACCTGAAGCTCAGAGGAAATCCTCCCGCTTATCCCACCTGGACGACGTCATACAGGCAAAGTCACACAGGCGTGCACACGAGCCACCAAGGACACGTCGCCATGCCAAACACAGGCCGGCGGTTCATCCTATCAACATACACCTGCTTTGCCTGTGAGAGAGGCAAACGGTAAGCCACACCTGAGCAAACACAGTGTATATGTTTCTATCTTTTGTTCTAAGCCTTTGCACATTCACAGCTCAGAGGATTGGACCACGAGCCGGGTGCGGGTCTCTGGACAGGCAGCGCTGCTGGTTTATCTTGGCAGGAGCACGATGAGGGGGAGTGGGGCGACCGGAGTGGATGGTCAGAGGACAGAGAGAGGAACGAGGGGACCAGATGTGTTTCCCAGATAAGATAACGTTTGTTCCAGCTCCGCTCATCCAAAACACTCACAGGTACCAACTGGCATGAGGGAGACGGGGAGCGTGCCAGTCTCCTCCGTGGGCAGCAGGTGGAATTAGTCTCTGTCTGTGAATATGTGTGTGTGAGTGTGTTTGTTGACGTTTCTGTGTGTGAGTGGGTGTGCCGGCAGATGCTACTTTTAAAACAAACAAGAATGAAGGGATACACGCCACTCTCTGGCAGATGACTGATCATCAGGACTGTCTGTTTGACAGTTACAAATACAGAAAACATGTATGACTCCATGAGCACGGTCTTCCTCATCTATGCTGTGCTGTTACCATAATAACGTCTCTATCTGCCTTACTGGCCATCGGCAGAAAAACACAATGGCCGAATAGTGTCTCAATACACCAATCAGCCTGCCGAAGAAGGCGTCCATCAGGTCTGACGATAACAAGGTTGAAGCGTTCGCTGTTTTCGTTCCCGACATGCCTTTAGAAATGTCGCCAAAACAGAAACCAAGCCGAGACACGGCCAGGCAGAGAGAGACACGGAGACAGACAAAGAAAGGGAGACATCTTTCATTGTAAGTCTGCATGTGGATGATATCGACATAGTGGCTCAATGCGGACTGTCACTTTTCAAACAGCGAGGCAGATGACAGGCTGCTGGCTTTGTGACAACACGAGAATTACAAAGGAAAGGAGGAGAAACTGGAACCTGCTTTCTATGGGCAACCAGGAGGCGAGGTGCATGCTTGTGTGCACATATGCTGTGCCCTGGCATTGATGCAAGCATGTGCACATGCATGCAAATGTGTCAAAATAATGCATGAACATATGTGCTGGTGTATTTGACTGTGCATGTGCGATTCCCAGTGTGTGTGTATGTGCATGCGCACATGACAGGAAATCGGTTAGTGTGGCCCTGACGCGCCGGGGGCTCCTGGAACCCAGAGGCAGCCGGGGCCAGCTGGCAGCGCGGCGCTCCCCAGCAAACCGCGCATTGCTGGGGCATTCTTCAGGCCTGCGACGCCGCGAGCCCTGGAGCTGACATCTGGAGGTTATCGTTCGGACAAACAGGCAGAACAATACAATAAGAGCGTGTGCTCATTGCCAAGTCTCCGTTCTGCAGGGCTCTGAAATCATTTGATTTTGTTTTTTCTAATGGTACTTTTCTCAGTCTTTATTGTGCAGGATGTCTGTGATAAAAAAGACACCAGTCGTTCTTCAGTGAGAAGAATGTTCTCTAAGGAGATCTTTTTTCAACACTAAAGTGAAGGAATATAACATTTTAATCTAACTTTGTATTTAAAAAGGATTTGCCGTCTGGCTGCTGCAGTTGTCTTTTGTGGATTTTCAACATAATATCGCTATAAACACAAAGATAAGCACAGAACAAAAGTGCAACGTTCAAATTCTGCCTGTGTGGCTTTTCAATAACCATCAGACCCAAGGGTACCAGTTCCAACCTTGCTACTGGCCTTTGCTGTAATCTACCTTGAACAGGTGAGGCAGTCTGGTAAGAGCAATGTAAATTTTTAAAAATCAAATGAACACTAAAATCCGCTCTGACAAGAAGTCGACTCCAAATCCACCGATGCGTAACTGATGGCCCTACAGTGGTGGAGAAGGCAGACCAATGTACCATGAAATCAGCACAAGTTGGAGAGCACTCAACGAGCGGCGCTACCTGTGTGCGACGTGATAGCATGAGTACATAAACACAGCGGAAAAGGGCTCTCAGGCCAGAGATGCTTTACACTATAATTGATGCGGTATCGTACCCTGGAAAATTAAATAGTAAAATGAGCCGGCCGTCCACGGAGCACATGCCAAGTATGCTAATTTCTGCTACTAAAGCAGAAATGTGAGAAAGTAAGCCAGTTATTAAAAGCTAATCAGTGCACTCTCACTGGTGCTGTACAACAAAGCAGTAGAAACTGTGTTGCTGACAGTTTATCCGAGCAGATTTGAGCCGAGCACAGAAAGTGTTACAGTGCAGCGTCTCTCTGTTCACATTATCCGTCGCTGCACAGAGCCAGTGAGTAAAATGAGTTGCTATTCTTTTAATCGCCATTGGGAAGAAGGGGAAATCCTTTGCTGTTTATATTCTCCGCTGCTGTTGCCCTGCTGATTACGCAGAGATACGTTGCGGCTAGGTGATGCGATTATGATAACCTCCTCTCTGAAATAACTTCTGCCTTTCAGAACAAAGAGATGAGCTTAGATAACAACGACCCATCTCTGTTTACGTTCATCGCACTGGAGAAGGAAAATGGGCCAGACTGTTTAAAAACACTGCACTTCACTGATAACACTGTTTTCATTTGAATTCCCAGGAATCAAGCAACATCATTGGATTAACCAGCACATTAACAGGTTATTATGTTAAACTATATATCAAAGACGAACTAGAATTACTGCCTTGCAGCTATAATCCTTTACCTACCAGTCTGTCCAGGATCATATAATAAATGTACTGCATGTAGGGCAGACGTTTAATAAAGTTTATCTGTGACCTTTTATATTTAAGTCATAATTTTACCATTTTACCTTATTAGACATTTGTTCTAGCCGTTATACGATATATTTACATGACAGAAGCATTAAGCAGGAAAGGAGGAGAGAGAGTACCAACCTGCAGACTGTAGGGAAGCTAACTAGCTGCTTTGCTGTCTCTCCTAAATTGTGACCAATGAAGCATTATGCTTTGGACCAATATGTTGGTGCTCGTGTGACACGTATGGGCAATTATACAAATAACCTTCAAGCTTTAGAGGGAAAATATGTTGTTATATATGTGTTTTATCGATCAACAAACATTCACACTGAAGGAGTAAAACAGGGGCGGCTGCCGGGAACAGAACCAACAAAGCTTTGTCTGTAGGAGAGTTTGACAGCAGGACAGAGACTCTGCTACAAGAGATGTTTCGATACCTGCATCTGAAAATGCCAGTTCAGGCATCGATGAGTGCACGAGTCTTTACCGATCCGATGTTTTTAAAGTTTCTTAGTTTCCAGATAAAACGGCAAATAATTTTTACAAGAAATAATTTATTCTTCAACTCTCCAAGTACAGTTTCGCTGTTCTGCCACTGGCAAGTATTGTTTTCAGATCGTCAAAGAATAAATGATTTTTGCCGTTGGCTAGAGCTAGGTTAAGTATTGGCAGTTTGGCAGTATTTCACACTGGAAAGTTTCATAAGTAAAATGGCGACGCGTAAAAGAGAAGTGTTTATCGGAACTTCTCTATCTGCAGCTCTGTTTGGAGTCATTTTATTCCTTCAATGTTGAGGCTTGTTATTTGAATTTTGATTAAATTCAACTCTGCAGAGTAGAACATGTTAAACTATAAATAAACTAAATAAGAAGTCTACAATATAACTATAATCACTTATAAATGTCACCCTTCCCACTCCCAGTCATGCCTCGTTGATGTCAGTAATGACAAAACTGGTAATTTAATTAGTCTGTGGAGGCTGTCACAGAAAATATCCTTTATTTCATGTAGTTTTAATACTTTCAATGGTGGACTGTACAATATGATCCAATCACCAGATATAATCAATATATAAATTGAATCAATCACAATCAAAGTGGTTTTTATTTGGTCCTTTAAATAGATGTTCCATTTTCCTGTTGTCTTTACAATAAATTCCAATCATTACATCCTTAATGACTCTGCTCTTAATGAAACAAGTATTTATTATAATTTCCTCCTCAGGGAGTATTAGCAATTTTCCACTCAGGAGACTGGAACTGTAAATTCTACAGCCGTACCTATTTATCTGAGGGCAGAGAAAGATGACAGGAACACAGTGTTCTTGAAAAATGGCATACTCTACTGTACGTGTTAAAGCTGGTTTTCAAATTTCCATGTGATTAGAAAAAAACACATTTATTTCTTGTTCGATTATTGAATCTTTCTCTCTCCACAATGTGGAGGAACATAATTATACGCCCAAACTACATCACCTGGTCCTCGCAGACTCCGTCGGAGTGGAACATTAGCTCAATCAATGTCAATTATTTCCCAGTCTCCATTATTGCACTGCGAGGAGTGAGCAGAATTTCAATCCCTACGCTGCAATTGCTTTAGCTACACAAGTCCTGTTTTTTTTGTCATGACTATAAACGTGAGTGAACATTAAGCCCAGTGGTGTTCAACAAGTAGTGCAGGAAAACTGGTAATGGGTTTGTCCCTCAACAAAGTGCAGCCTGGTAGTGTAGTCACTAACAGTGGTTATATACTGTTCACCTTGTGTACTTTTGTAGCCTGTTAGCTAATAGAGCCTTGGTAGAGAAACAATGTTATGTCTCATATGTCATATATTTCATGTCTCTCTCGTAACATGCAAAGAAACAATGCATCTTATAGTGATGCTTAGCACTTAAATGTGTTGTTTGAACGTAACTATATCAAAAGACTATAGAAATACTGATTTCACATAACAACCCCAGTGTTTTAAAATTTTCTTGGACCTTAGACCTGCTTACATGGAGTCGATTGTTTGGAAACATGTAACGTTTGTAACTTGTCTTAGCAATTTCCAGGGAGAGACGCTCTCAGGTGTAAAGACAGACTGTAACTACTGTCCATGTGCTGTATGTACATCAGGGAGACACAGGGAAAAGTGTCCTTACTGTTATATGAAAGGAAGGACTCTGAGAATAGTCAGTGTTACTGTTCAGATGATTTTGCTTCATTACATTTCACCCACTTCATATTTAATTTGTTTATGAAGATCTCTTTTTTTCGCACCAAAAATTGAAGCATGTCTAATCAGAAGGAAAAAAATGGGTTTTAATAGCTGTGTACTGAAGCCAAATCCAGTTTCAAACTCTTCTCATCAAATCTAAATCCTCTTTGAATAATTTCTTATCAAACATAATTAGTTTTCACTTTCAACATTTACAAGTAGAAAAAAGTCAAAAGCAAGGATCTGTGATCATCATTTGTTGGCTGATTAGGCAGAAACACTTTTAATTGGCCACCAAGTTTTTAAATATTTAAATCTACAAATAATGTGATGATACAGCAGATGATACTGTGTTAATGTTGTATATCACACACTAAAGTAACAGGTGTTACCTACGTATTACTAACTGATCCAAACACTGACGTCCTGATGCAGAATTATTAAGCTGATCATCTTTAAATATTGATATAATATGCATCTGGACACGATGCAATTAGTAAGATGATCTGTGGCTGAGTAGCCACGCAGAGAGCACATTAACCAGACAACAGCAAAAAAACATTATTTTAGCCATTGTGGAGTAAATACTAATTTGCTACAGCTGACAGAAGCCTTTTATGCTGGTGTTTGTCATTTTAACCAGCAATCAGCGCTCACTAAAAATGAGCTGCCTGCTGCCTTAATGTCTTCTAGTTTGTCCTTTGCTTACAAAAAATGAGCAAGAAGAATAATAAGATGCCAGAGCTTTATAAATGCGGTACTTAGCCAATCAGGAACCAGATCCAAAATTAGCTATGTTCTCCTGTGAGAGAGAGAACTGCATCGCTGCCACTTGCGGGTTCACTCACAAACTGCAGCTGAAACTATGAAGTCTGACTGTTTGGACAATAAAAACTTTACGGACGGCCGCTCGAGCCTGCAGGCGGTGGCGCTGCACACTGCGATACAATGCAGCATTCCAGCAAAACGGCAGGTTAGAGATCTATTACGTTTATATGAGAAGTGTCACAAATAATTTGGTTCATCGTGAAATCATGGCAGGACAAATTATAGAATATAGCGGGTCGCTGCTGCCTGGATAATTAAAGCGAAATACTGCTGTCACCTTTAACTGGAATGTTTTTTGAGACAAAGGCCAGATGAGTTAAGATAATTTCCAATGATGGTAAAACAGACATTTTAAGGGTAGACACCTACTTAATAAAATTGAGTTATTTGATCATGAATAAATAACTTCCGTCACTTTACCCCTGTGATGTACAGCAGTATTCATTGAGTTACATCAAGTCTAATTACCTTTGAAAGTGGTAGGGAATGGGGGTGTCCAGCCAAGGCCAGCTTAACGGTGGTCTCCCAGATGTGTGGGTCATGGAGCCCCCGGGCCGTCACCATGAACTGGACGGGCTCTGACAGGTTGGCCACTTCCTGCTCTGCATACACCTCCCCGTCAGGTCTCACACTGAAGTTGGGGTCGCTGCTGACAAAGCCCACCTCTCTGCTGCGCTGGCAATCCTCGAACCTCACTGCAGAGAAAAAGGGCAAGGGGGGGGGGGACAAAATCAGAGAGCAGCACAGTGAGATTTACTCCATGAGGTATTCGCAAATCCTTGACACATCTGGCAGGCTTAAGATTAACCCGCATCCATCAAGACGTATCTCGAAATATCTCATCCCCTCGTCTGTCAGCTGTGATTCCCCGCTTTGACGTCTTTGGCAAAACAAACTACTTATCTGTTCCTGAACCAGGATACATGCGAGGGAGGAGGGGGGGTGGGTGGGTGGGTGGTGCTACTTCTTTCTCAAATCATTCTTTCCCCCAAACTAGACGGATAGCGATGTCAAAACAGAATTTCCCTTGGCTTCTCCAGGCAAAACCATGAAAAGAAGGTCTAAAGCATGTTAGGCTGACTGGGCCAGTGGCGCTTCCATGCTTTGCTGCCAAGCACATGGAGCACAGTGTTGAATGACATTTGAAAATTTCTGGTTGACTGAGACAAAAGAGAGAGAGGGGTGTGAGGAATCTCATGTTTGCTCGTGCACACACACACACAAACTGCTATTCCTGATTCCAGAGTGAAGTCACACATGTGTCTGTATTAAAAGTGTGGGAGGGCGGTTTGGGTACAGGGGGCATGGGATGTCTGATGTCTTTACACTGAAGGGTTTGGACGAGAGAGAGAGATAGAGAGAGAGAGAGAGAGAGAGAGAGAGAGAGAGAGAGAGAGAGAGAGAGAGAGAGAGAGAGAGACTTCTGAGTGCATCAGTGCAGATCCTCCAGTGACAGCTGACATGAATGCACCATTACACCAAACAAAACAGACTCTCAGACACGATCGTTTGGAAAATCCTTTCATCCCCTTGCCAAATTTGATCAACACTCAATGAATCATTATCTTATGAGTCAAAGCATGATGCAATGACATCACAACACGCCACCCCTTGTCTCTCTCTACATGTGCTCTGATCTCATCTCACAAACTCTGGCTGATGCCAAAAAAAAAGACACACAGAAGCAGCAGATCTCCTCTTATGATGATTCTCTCCCAAAAATCCAGCATGACGAAATTCTGCAAAGCCAGCTTTTTATCAAGCCATCTATTTAATTCATGGCCCACCATCCTGTCAAGAGACGGTCCCAAACAACGGGCTAATAAAGAATTAGATCTCCTCAGCCAGTGCAGCTTAGCGTCGCACAAATGAGGCCACTTGTTTTCAACCTCTGAGTAATTGCGTGCGTAATGGGATGGATGGTAAACACAGTTTTGACAATGTGCGCATCTGCCTGTGTTGGCAAACGCAATCCATATTTTCATTTTCAAAAAAAAAAAATAAACCGCAGCCCTGCGGAGGACGTCCTCATGTGAGTGATAAGCCTTGTGCCACATTATGGTTCTTCCTTTGGGGATCATTTATCCAGGCGTGGGGGAGGAGGAGGGGGGGGGGGTTAACATTAGGGTTGAGACAGCATGACACAGACCTGCTTGAATTGTCCACAGATGAATTGTGATGGCAGGCATGTATTATGCAAATGACTTCAATTAGCCTGAACTGAGCAGGCTAATTGTTGTCACTTAGAGAGAGCTCTCTTGTGGCGCAGCTGGAGAAACAGGGCGTGTGCGCATGCGTGTGCGTGCTCCTGCCTGCGTGCACATACGTGTAGGACTGAGGTCAAAGTACAACCAGTTTGGGAAAGTGTCTTCCTCACATCTATTAGGTCTGATGGTAATTCTATGTTTAACATTTTTTTTTTATTGGTTTTCTTTGGGTACACAGTACAATTATACAATTATAAACACAAATCTAATGGATATACCCCTACCCACAATACTACCCACCCACCCCCGGCCAGCCTACCCCATGCAGCAGAAGTACATAGAATGTATATATATATATATGTATATAGGCATATTAAATTATTATAATACAATACAATACAATTGCATACATCACTGCTGCAAGACAAAGAAAAGAAAAGAAAGAAAGAGGGAAATTAATTAAAGAGACGAAAAAATAAAATAAAATAAAATAATTAAACAGAATAAATCAGTAAATAGGTAAATATAATTTTAAAAGAAATAAAAAATAAAAGGAGGGGGGGGGGGGGGTTGCCATCTAATCTTCCTCTTGTAGTGGGCTTTGTATGCTCTCATAGTACGACAAAAAGGGGGTCCAGGTTCTCTCAAAGCTCTGTATGGAACCTTTCAGAGTATATCTGATTTTCTCCAGTTTCAAGAAATACATGATGTCTCTAATCCATCTACTGAATGTGGGGGGTGTTTGCTCCTTCCATAAGAGTAGTATCAGACGTCTGGCAAGCAGAGAGGTGAAAGCTATGACAATATGGGCCCTGCCTTTAAGAGGACGTGTTTCGTCAGTGAAACCAAAAATGGCACATAATGGGCTTGGAGGGATGACCGCACTAAACATTTTAGAATAAGCAGGTCTGATGGTAATTCTGCTATAAAAACCGGCGAGGTCTCCGTGGGACTGTCTGCTGCCTGGCGTGCTGCGGAGCTGCCAGTTGGCATGGGAACTGAGGTGGTCTGCACGCCGCTGTGCAAAGTCTTTGTAAGAGGACGGCTCTCCGTTTACCAATAGCACCCACAAGAGTCTGGGACCCTGACCCCGATTCCTGACACACATATTTAGTGCTGAAGTATTCATAAAGGGCTCTGCTATTCATTAAAAATCCTGTTAACAAAGCACATTCAAATCAGGTGCTGGGATCTCATCTGACACGCTGCTAAACGGAGATGAAAGCAGGAGAAGGAGACGCTGGGACTAGATACTGAAAGAGATGCGCGTGTGTCTGGGAGAGGGAGATGGTGGGATAAACGAATGCGGCAGATAAGCAGCAGATACTGTGGTATGCAAAAAAAAATTGATTTATAAGACTTAACACTAATTGGAACAATTTTAACTTCCTTAAAAAACCCAGAGTTATAAGACAAGGAGAGATAATGTAAAACAATGTCGTGGAGTTTATTCACTGCTGTCGCATCACAGAGATTGAAACAGTGACACCGTTCATAACTAATCTGAGTTTATTTCCTGTTATTGTTCTGCACTGCATGTCATTTATTTTGTCATCTTACGCTTGGCAAACTGCAGCTCCCCTTTGTATGAAAAATTGATCTCGAAATGAATAAACAAAGACGAGGCTCTCGGGCATTTTCTGAGCTGACGGCCCTGAAGGTCAGTAAACCCACAGTCCTTCAACTATGTCATAATCAAGAAAATCACATCCATATTTTACCGCAGCTTCAAATCAATGCTGCCACTGGACTTAACCTCCTGGTCAGCTCTTCAGACGGAGGGCAAGCCAGGGTTCTACATATAATAATTTCACAACCCGACACATGGTATAGCGTCTGTATTCATTTGTCGGTGCACATCTTATTACAGACGGTATTTATAGCTGCTCAGATTCAATGATAAAGTCTGACACTGACACAAGGACATCTCAGTCTGCTGACAGACATCTACAGGCAGCTTCATTCACCAGCCATCTTTTATAACTATATCTTATTTGTCAAAAAAAAGCTTTGAACATATTTTTTATTTGAACACCTCAAAGCCAATAGACCCACTGAGCCTTAAGTCATAACCAAAGCTATGGTTAGGCCTCTCCATAGACTGTTAGTCAAAGTTAGCTTCTTTCAACAAGTTTCTAACTGAAAACAAACTTTCCAAGTAAAAGGAGAGTACAAATCAGCAACCTATGAAACCTCCGTATAAGATATACAAAATAAGCATTTTGGACAAATACACAAGTACATAAAGTCATAAATAAAAAAGGATGAAATAAGAGATTTTTGGCCAAAAAATGAATATAAATAAACATATTAAATGTGTTTCAAGAACTGAGTTAAAAAGAAGGAAATAGTAAGGTGCACTGCAATTAGAAAAGATAATATAATATGAAGCGAATATATTCTGTATTTATATAAAAGCTCATTTAAGTACAGAAATGATTTGATCACAGGTAACATCTTGATTTATGAAGACAAAAAAACGTAACGATAAAAAGTCAAACACATAAAAAATAGACAATATCTAATAATAGAGATAAGACATTCTATGGAATTGGATAAATCAGTGTTTTATATCATGACAAAGGTAAAATTGCATAACCACTAGGTTAATTTTTGATATCTGTAATATAAAATTGTATGATCATTATTTTAATGTATTTTAACTCTTGATATTTGTAATTTAACGTATGTTTTAAATGTTTGATATTGGTATTGTAATGTATGTTTCAAATGTTTGATATCTGTATGTATATCTTAAATGTGGACCCCACTAAAAGTAGCTCTGTCTTAGGGTAGAGCTAATGGGGATCCTTCTAAATAAACAAATAAACAAAAACATTCTTAAGTGTGGGTCATCTAGTAGAGGTGAGTCATCAGAGAGTGGAGTCTGCAGATCTCACTCTGAGCCGAGGCTGTTCCAGAGAAGAGGGACCTCCGTTAGGTCGATGGGACAGCTAAATACATCTTGATCAGCTGATTTTAGGGGCCTGGTTGGGTTGTACAGAGTCTAAAGCTTTTTATCATATTCTGGGGCAAGAGTATGGATGGCCACGAAGGTGATTATTACAACTTTAAAATCGAATCTAATTGAATGGGGTGCCAGTGCAGTGAAGCCAAAACCGAGGTGATGTAAATCTCCTAGATTTAGTTAATAATCTGGCTGCAGAGATCTGGATAAGTTGCAGTTGAGTGGCTGAGGAGGAATTTAAGCAGATAAAAAGAGAGTTACCTGCAGTTTTCCAGGCATGATGATATAAAAGCTTTTTTTAAATTAGCAGGTGTCTGATCTTAGAAGTGTTTCTTAATTGATAATAACAAGCTTGGGTTGATATTTCTGCTGCGCTGCTCAAGTTTACATGACCTTGAAGCCTTAAGCTAACATGTGTGTAAAAATAATGAGATGTTGTGCCTTGCTGGTAATGAGAACAACCTTCTGAATCAAAGGTGAATTTCCTTCTTTTTCCTACTTCCTATATGGATGTCTGAAAGTGTGCGTGTGCCCCTAAGCTTTACCTTGATGCGCAAAATATCAGGGATATTCAACCACCACACAGTGTGTGTATGTGTGTGTGCACGCACATGTTTGTGGTCCAGGAAATACTCATGTTTTGGGGACATCAAATCTGTTTTAAAATTATTTTCAAATTATGGAGACAAAAGCAGGTCTCCATAATATAAATCATTGTATTTTAAGGTGAAGACATGTTTTAATGTTAGGTTAACGTTAGGGGGAGTGTTTGGGCAAGTAGTAACCATGGTGAATTACTATGGTTAATCTAAGTCAATGTTATGCCCTCTGAAGGCATGTATACATGAGGGTGTGTGTGTGTGTGCTTCTATGTTTAATGCATATGCATTCTGTTCTTCTATTGTGTAGTCTAGATATGCGAAAATGTGCGTTTGTGTGAGACTCTGACTATGTGTGTTCCTTGATAAGATTATCTGAGTGAATATGAGTGTGAATGCTCCTGTGTGTGTGTGTGTGTGTGTGTGTGTGTGTGTGTGTGTGTGTGTGTGTGTGTGTGTGTGTGTGTGTGTGTGTGTGTTGTGTCTCTGTGTGCCAGAGTGTGTCCTGCCATCCACAGCGGTGCTTGGCAGACTGCTGAGGCTGGTGTCATTCTGCTCGGCTGCTCTTCTCTGGACTCATACGGCAGAGAACATGCTGTCCAACAGATAGGCTACAGTGCAGCACCGACACGGCTACAACAGAGCAGGCAAGCAGCCGTGACCGCCGACCACCGAGTCCTCCACACACACACACACACACACACACACAGATGCACACACACAAACACTTATACACTGACACGCTTCTGCCTTTTGTCTCATCCTGCTTGTAGATCCACAACAATACCCTGGAGGAAGCCAAAGCAGCTCTTGTATGGAAATATTACATGGGCATAATGCAGATGGCAGGTTGTAACTGTCTGCTTTGTGCAGCCTCATGGAGCCGGCCTCCCTCATCCCGCTGCATCCGCCCATGCCGTGTTCACCTGTCGACCGGGCACACCTCCCCTCTCCTCCTCCTGTCACCGCCCCGTCTCCCTGACCGGCTTCTCTCGGCTTCAGCTCCTCCGTTTCTTTCTGTCCTTATTTCCTCCCTGTTTAACCCTCCCCATGCACCTGTCCTCATCTATCCTCCTCCTCCTTCTCCTCCTCCTAATCCCTGCAGACTGAGGCACTTTGTCCCCCATGCAAACTAGGACAGCCAGTCTGAGCCGATGGCCAAGCCAGATAAGCTGTAAAAGTGAGCTGAGAAAATGGCACAGTATAGCGACAAGAGGACAAAAAAAAGAAGAGATCGCAACAGAGGTCAGGATCACGTCAGTTACACTTTATAGCTAGAAGTGATTCTATGATTTAGCTGATGTTTTTATTTAGATGTGCTTTCATGTAACAACCGTTTTTTACTATTCTAACTGAGACCTCTCTTTTATGATTCATGCTTTTATTCTGCATTTTCTCATCTTGTGTTCATCGCTTCTCCTCCTGATCTGCTCTGTTTTTAATGAGTTGCAAAATGCTTGGTTTCTGTGATTTGGAGGGTTTATAAATAAAGCTACGGCAGCTAAATATAGACCGCGAACAATCCGTAGCTAAAGAGCTGACACAGTTGTGAAGAAAAGTTTAAGTTAAGTGTCAGTGGGTTTAAAATTAGTGGAGCTGGTAAATAGATGAGACTGAGCACATGTAGGGAGCTCCTTTTGTTTTAGTGCCATTCATCGCACTTGTGGCACGGTGCTAAATAAACATCCCCTCCCCGCCCCCCCCCCCCCCCCTGCTTCCCTCAAGCCAACAGAAAAATCAACGCCACCCACACAATTTGCAAATAACAGTATTTGTGCCAGGCTGAGGATGTGACAGACAGCAGCATGGAGCCCACTGACAAGTAAACATGCACCGCTCAGATACAGAACATATGTAAGAGGCTGTGAAGAGCCGTGAAATGTCTCAGCAGCAACACGACCGGGACTGACTTTACTTTGGACTGATATGTGCGTATGCAGCAATGTTCCTCAGCCTTCATAAAGTCAAAGCACCAGCACCAGCAGCTCGCTCTGTGTTCATTTACCCAACATAAGTCATGTATATTTAACTTGAGCTGTTTTCAGAGATCATGAGGAACCCAGCAGGAGATTGTCAAGGTCAGACACGGTCACAGCCACAGGAAAGTGTTCAGAACATTCAGGCCTGGGGTGACTCCTTGGGTAGAACATGGCAGGACACAAAGGTAAATTCCTCTGGTAAACCACATCTTTGCATACAGCACTAAACACTGGCGTCTGCCCTAAATCTCATCTTCTTTCCAAGCTGACATCTTCGTCTGCATCTTCTACAAGTGGCACCTCTTTTTCGTCTTGAGATATTTGTATTATTTTTCTGTTTTTTTCCACGATGCCCAGTTAAAGAAGCACTGACATATAATAATATGACTTTGAATTGTGGGATTCGTTAAAGTTCTGGTTATCACCCAGATAAATTGTGTTTTATTATAAACTGCAGCAGTGGTTTAACCATTAAGAAGGAAAGCTAAAATGCTGAGAAGCTCAAGCATTTGTTTTTGAGTACAATGATAACAATATCACTTGCAATAGGCTGAATCTTTTTTCACAGATAAACTACATCAGAAGTAGCTCAGAGAAATGAGATAGTGAAGTATAATTTGCAAACTAAGGGAATTAAATCCCACATGAAACAAAACACCAGAGTTCCATCCCCATAATGCCAGGTTTTTAAGACCTAGAGAAACAGTTTTCAGATTGGATGCCAAACACTTACAAGGATTCAAACCAGTGGGTGTAATACTCTACTGTAAGTACTAATGTGAAAAAAGACTCAGAGTGGAAAGTCTTCACCTGACAGGGACATTCTAGCAAAAACCAAGATCGCTTCAAGGAGACATTTGAGCTTTCATAATATTTTCACTAAGGAGAGGCAAAAGAAATGGGAAAAGTTTACACTTTACACAGTAGGTGGTGAAGTATAGCTACAGTGGAATGGGCGGCTGGCAAGTGAGGATGTAAAATCCATTTTCTGACATCCTCACTTATCATAACTATGAAGTGCAGCATCTTGTGAATCTGTAGTCGAACCTGGGGGCCCCCCCATGCAGTACATCCCAAACCCTTGAAAGTCCTCTGAAATCCAGCCCACTGTGCCCCCACAGGAATGCTTATAACTAATTCAATTTACATGCTGCTGTTTTTAAAAAACTGCAGGTACAATGTGACTTTCCTAAAAAGGTTTTTTTTTTTTTTTTTTGCCGCAGTCGGAAATGATTTCTCTGCCTCTGCAGTTCTCTGTTTTAACAAAAGCCCACACAGTTTCCTCTGACAGCTCGGCCCCACAAAAAGGGAAACCACTGCGACTCAAGTGTGTGTGTGTGTGTGTGTGTGTGTGTGTGTGTGTGTGTGTGTGTGTGTGTTTGTGTGTGTTCGTGTGTGTCGCTGTGTGTGCTCATGTATGCAAGGCAGCCCGAGTACGAGAGATAAAGAGACAACGTGAGAGAGGATGGGGACATTGGAGTGGGAGTGTGTGACACGAGCTCTTTGCATATACAATTATTACAGCTGATGTATAAATGGGAATGGGTGTCATGGACTCCCTGCGCCCTCCGAGCAGCGTGTGCGTGTGCGTGGGAAGACAAGGTGCTGTCAACCTGCATCGTGTGTGTGTCAGCGCTCATGTTCCACGTTCTCTACACCACACGCTTGTTACCCGGGGCCGCTTCACTTACTGGGCTGAATGGAAACTTGTCACATTGTTAGTGCTCTGTCAAAACCATGTGGCCACCGTTCTCCCTCCGCCATCACACCTCTGTTTTCCCTCTCTCACCCCCCCGCCCTTCCTGTGCAGGTAGAGTACAGAGGAAGAGCTCCCGCGTTAGAGCCTGTCAGGACGCAGAGAGTCTTTACACTGCAGATGTTTGTAAACCGGATGAATACATGATGCTGTGTGGGCTGTTCAAAGGTTGTCATGGTATTTCAATAGTTTATAAAAAATGTCTCCGCAGACATTTGTTTGTCTGTGCACAACACATCACTCACACTTCAACCCCATTGCACAGGAAGCGCGGCTCCACTTTAAAGCTTGATCCTCACTGTGTTAATGTGCTGCATTTGCTGTCCTGTGAGTTTTGGCCGGGCCACTTATTGGCGGAGCACTCGGGTTCTGCACATCCCCGGCCCCTTGCTCTTATCTCTGCATTAGCCCGCTCTCATGGGCGCAGGCATGAGGAAGCTTGAGGAATGAGAAAGGGGAAAGAGGCAAGATAAAGAGGGAGAGAGGGAGCAAAGCAGAGCGGATGCAATTAAAAGACTGGGTCACAGATCGCAGTGCCAGGCGTCAGTGTGATTAATACACCACCATTCAGCCCAGGAGCTTTTCTCCCCTCTGTGTGGACGTGTGTACTGTGAGTGCCTGTGTGTGTGTGTGTGTGTGTGTATGTGTGTGTGTGTGTGTGTGTGTGTTTGTGGTTCTTGTTTATGAATTTGTTATCTCCTAAGAGTACCACAGCTAGGGGGCACAAGTGGGTCTCGATACGTGCTATCAGGATCAATTCTTTTTAAATGCCCAGTGTGTAGAATTTAGCATCATCTTGCAGTGAGGTTGCAGACAACGACCAACTGTCTCCCCTCGCCTCACCCCTTACAGTCCAAGTGTGTAGGTTAACACACAGTCATCTTCAGGTAACACAAAATGCATGTAAGGCCCTCCCTAGAGCCTGAGCTGGGTTTGTCTCATTTTGGCAATTGTAGAAACATGGCGATCTTAAAACCCTTTTCCACTGGTGAAAAAAACCCACAAACATCTGTTTTTTGTCTCTAATGGGAATGGATTTAATCAACATTCACCTCCTGGTCAAATGACTCCACAGGAGACACAGGTTTTTATCGCCTCTGACTCCAATTGGCTGTGAAGGAAAGGAGACAGCCAGGTGAACACGCTAATGTGGCAAGACTGCGAGGTGAGAGAGTTTCTCATGACGCACCGGGGGGGAAGTCTGAGAGGCCAACTCTTCTCCTGGAAATGGTAAACTAGTTGGAAGTGGAAGTTATCATTTTACCATGTGTATCTCACAATGATCTTTGGATACAGATCCTCTCTCTCTGGTGTTGGGGCACAGAGCACCAACCTGAAACTACAGTAATGGGCCTCTGTGTCAAATACATGATGTATTTTAAACTATTCGTGTGTGATCAGAGAATGTTGGCCTCTAAAAAAGCTGTGTAAGATATATGTAACTTTGTTTTACGAGATGCTTGACTGACTCTACTTTGGTAAGATTGTCTCCATATATTCTATTCAGATCCATTTCCAGACCAGGGGGCCCTTTTTTAGAGGGTTTACCTGCATTTAAAAAAATTACATGTAATTTGTCAAGACGCTTTTATCCAAAGTAATTTACAATTAGTGCATTCAACATCTAAGAGCCATTTAGGGGTTCAGTATCTTGCCCAAGGGCACTTCGGCATGCAGATGGGTTAGACTGAGAATTGAACAGCCAAACTTCTGGTTGGAGGACAATCACTCTGTCCCTCAGCACAAATACGGTAATTTGTTTGAAAGAGGTATACTATGAAAGGTTCCGTTCATAAGGAACTGCTCCCTATGTAGAAACAAGGACTTTGTCACCTCCAAGGTCACAAATACACACTGATTCTTAGTTTCAGGTTTATACTGTAACAAAAACATATTTCTACCCTAGCCACACTGGCTGTAACTTTAAGGTCACATCAGGAGTGACCTGGGCAAGCTGGTTCTATGACTGAAATGATGTGTCTCTGGTATGTACCTGAATATCCTGGTTGAGAAACATTTGCTTCAACATCAAGAAAAATACAAAGACTTCTGAGAAAACAATATGCACAACTTTGGAGATTCAGTTTACTTATTTCAGGTTGTGTTAATTCAAACCTACATTAGGAGATGTATTCAGTGTTAAAAAATCCTGTTTCCCATATTATTACAGTTAAATATTTGATATTGTGTTTTTTTAAATATAAAAGTAATGATTAATTTTCATAAAATAAAATATAGAAAACACTATAAATAAATGTTCACAGTACCATGATAATACTGATACAAATGGTCACTATAATTTTGATATGAAAATGTCACACTGTTTCATCTACAGTGGCACAATGACCAAAACTTTTAAAGGAAGAGTTATTTACAACTAGTTATTTACAACTCAATATGTATTCATTTCATGTGTGCTGTGTGGTGAACTTCAATGAATATACACTGTCCCTGTTTTTCTTTCCTTTTTCTTGCATGCCTTTTGGCTGACCGCCCCAGCAGCAGCCACCCACTAATTCCAGACAACGCCGAGTCAGTGATATCTGGCTCCTAATCAATATCCGTCCTCTGCAGAAAATCACATCATGTCAGCAACACCTCCAATCCCCCCCCGATTTAACTGGTGGCCCTTCTCTGAACGGTAATGAGAAATGTTCCTTTTAGAGACACAGCAAGTAAACAAACATATCAACCGATTCTTTCTTTTATTTCCTTCATCTGGCTCCCACTCACCAGACCTTGCCTTCAAGGCTTTCCCTTCGATTGAGCGCGAGCAGAGAAGAAGCCACGCTTTATCACAGCAATGTCTTTTTTAAGGAGGTGAAGCGGAGAGACTGCCTCAAGGCTACACGCTGTCTGTTATCTCCCAGTACAATATAATAATTTCACATAGCCGAAAGCGAGATGATGGGACCTCAGCTGGGCCAAGTGACAAATAGGGGAATGTGAGCAAACTAGGGGCAAGGATCAAGGGACAAAAGCGGCTTCTGGGAAATATCTGTGACGCTCACTCAACCGTATAATGACTGTAATGAAAACCCATTATTCCACAAGTAAGTTTTTTTTATTTTTTCTGCGATGAATCCCATTGCTCCATATATATCGCATATCGCACAATGTGGAGAGAAAACTTCAGATTTTATGAGCAAAATTACAATTTGAGACCATTTAATCTCTCAATGTCTAAAATAACACTTTTTTTATTACAGTAAGTGTTCTGGTGCAGAAACAACCTGAGTATAATGGGAGAGACATTTTGGCTGAGTGACTAAATGAGCCCAGTTCCAGTACATGAGGCAGTCTTCAGCCTGTGTCCAGTGTTTATGACTGTAGCCGGTTATATTTAGCCTGGCTTGATTACCCTGGGAAGTGGCCTTAATAAATACTTTAAAACTAAAAACAGGCTTCCTCCCCCCCGCGCTCCTCAGAGACACCAAAGACTCACTCACAAGGTAATCAGCTTTTAATTTTCTCCCCCTCCTCCTCTTCTGTTGTCTCATTTTATCTCTCTCTCTCTCTCTCTCGACTGTCACTCTCCATCACCGACGGAGCTGACCAGCAGTCCTTTCTTCTCTCTCTATTTTTCTCTCCTCTCCATCCTTTTTCTCCGCTCCTTCCGTCATTAGCATAAAAGTGTTTGCATCCTTCCCCGATGATTGTTTAGCCGCTGTGTTCAGCATCTTGATTTGATTCCACCACAGTTGCTCTAATTAGGATTACAAATATACACTTAGACAGGAACAGAAATATCTGTTATGCCTGACAGATTAATTTAGGCCAACAGAGGCCGGACAGAACCGCAATGCTGAATTTGTACGATATCACTTTGTATCAATAATGAGGTGTCTTATCCGAGTCTAGTGGAACTACACTTTCATTACATTTATGTAAATCGATGAGCGGCTTGTTTTCTTTGACTGAATAAAACAGCGCGTTGAGCCTCTGACAATGGAAACATATTGGACTTTCAATCCCGATAAAAGGTGTAATCACAACAAGAAACGCAGCCCTTATCTTCTCCCGCTCTCCTGCCCAGATCATGTCTTCTAAAGCCAATGATTAGACTTAAGACGGATCTCCTTCATTATCCGCTGCTCTCATCCATTTCCCTCTAATCCTGTCTCTACTCCAAAGCCCCCTGGGGCAAGTGATAGGCCACGGCCAGCCATTAGTCTCCAGGCCGCGAGACCAGGGACAACACTGGTCCATATTTTCTCTAGGAGGAGATCAAGGCCATCTCAGAGGTCAGCTACACCGACTTCCATCACACACCTGCTTCACTGCGTCCTTTTGCTTACTCTTTATTTGGGCATCTTCATCCTGTTTAATGAGTGATCTTTGCCTTACCACTCACCTGATGAAAGGAGGGAAACTCTGAGATGGGAAAATGTAATGGGAGTGGTGTTGAAGTGATTGATAAGTCAAATTCCTGCCATCTGAAACTATGGAGTAATTGGTGACATTATTATCACGCAGCACAAGAAAGTGTTTCTAGGTTGGTTGCTGGAGAGTATATGAGATTCTTCTGAGGAGCACGGGTACATGGAGTGCAGGGACAAACTGTTGTGAGCCGGGTGCTGATGCCGTCACTATGAAGGTAATTGGTTCTTCAGCTAAAGACAGTAAAACAGCAATCGATGCATTTGTGCTTCAGGCTGTAGCAGAAAACATTATACATTTAGTGTCAAACCAATAAAAAGACAGTTAGAGGAATGGTGGAAGTACGACCAGATTTCATAAGACAAAGCTAAAAGGAATTAAATGAAAATAGAAAGGACTAAACAATCACATATGTGAAATAATTAGTAATCCTTGTATAATTTATGGTCACTTGGAGTAGGGGGCTGGGCCTACATAACAACAATACAAGCAAGTGTTGCTAATGCACACATCCAGCAGAGATGAAGCAACAACTGCAGTTTGAAGTAGAGCTACTAATCTTATTTTTTTAGATCCGTTTTAGTCTTAACTCCTAGGAAATATCCAGTGTCTTAGCTGCTAAATGTTCCACTATGTTCACGAGTTAGTCACTATTATCCCTCTGTTGTTTGGTGTTGAAAAGGTGGTGTGCTGTGACTTTGTCAGATGTGTTTTTTTGGGAGATTGGAGGGGGCATTAAGACTGAAACCCAATAGTAAGGACTTGGGTCATGCAACCAAACAGTGAGGTGAATGACACAAAATGTAAATCAATATAAAGAATAGAGTAGTGCAGCTTTAAGACCCTGTTCATACCTGATATTAACATCCGTCCTGAATGAATCCTGAGATGTGTTCGGTCAGATCACATTCGGAGGTGGGCCACATTCTTCATTTGAAGAGCCGCCTACTCAGCTGACCTCTACAGTTTATCAACGAATCAAACCTATTTTTATGCTTCTCAGCACACATTCATTGATTTGTTTGTGGGCACAATATCAACACTCGTTCTAAGTCTCTGATCACACTACAGAACTGCACACAACTCATTGATTCTTTCAGAACCGCTTGACTCCTCTCTCTCTCTCTCTCTCTCTCTCTCTCTCTCTCTCTCTCTCTCTCTCTCTCTCTCTCTCTCTCTCTCTCTCTCTCTCTCTCTCTAAAACAGAAATGGCATGCATGTTTATTTGCATATAGGGCAGGGAAGCGAGATCAGATAACAAAAGGTAACAAGAGGCATATTCAGGACACATTTTAATGCCAGGTGTGAACAGATAAACTAG
The DNA here is from genome assembly GCF_963576545.1 of Limanda limanda. Classification (NCBI taxonomy): domain Eukaryota; kingdom Metazoa; phylum Chordata; class Actinopteri; order Pleuronectiformes; family Pleuronectidae; genus Limanda; species Limanda limanda. Next base: position 17,298,156 of record NC_083639.1, read on the forward strand.
GAGCTGTGAACTTGTCATCAGATCCCTCAGGACAGATGTGAACACCAGGTCAGAACAGTGCCTCACGTGCTTTATTTATTATTTATTATCACTGTACAGTACATAACAGTTTAAATCCCAGTTTGAGCTTGTCTATGTGCAGGTACTTGAAAGTACAAAAACTGCTTTTGAGAGTGCAGCCCTCGCTTAAAAAAACAAATCTGAGTTTCTTTCAACAGCTATTTGCTTTGAAGCCGCCCTGGCCTGTTCCAGAAAATCAATTAAAACATGACTAATACATGTGCACCTAACATTTTTACACTTTTCCTTTTTAGCACGTTTGATGTCCTCCATTGCCTAACACTGTGTAAACGCTGCGATCACAGAGATAGGGACAGGAATATTTCAACAAGGACCCTTTCACATTCATTCGCTGCTTCAAGTGAAGCTCAGACCTCAAGTGAAATGAAATAATGAAAAATATCAGCGGGCTCCTACTGTGCTTTTTTTGCACAACACTCAATGGAGAAATCCAACACGCCTCAAAAGCCCATCAGCCGAATGGTACAATACATCACTCCATGAACATGCTGTTAAGTATTTCCAGCCACCAAAGACATTTTCCATGTTGTATGATTTATAAATAATGTAATACAGAGTGTCATGGTCCCTCCATCACTGTGTGCCTCCTAGCATTTGCTATCCAAGCTCCCTAGTGACAGTTATCAGAGACATCTGCAGTGGTCCTTGATACGAGCATATGCCTCTCCCTTAAGTGGGCGGCACTAAGCCTCATTGTCTGCTGGAGATGTAGGAGGCACAATAGGAGCGGCTGGACCTCTCTGCTCAACTATCTACCAGGAGGGAATGGGAGGTCAGTCTCTGCGGGCCGATGCTGCCGAAACCATTATTCTTATCACTGCAGGACAACTCACCGCAGGCCAGACAAAACCCTTCTGAAAGGTCAAATGAGTGTGTCTCTCAGTGTGTGTTTACCTCCTGCCCTCCCTCGCTCACACCACACATTTCTGTATTTCTCATTAACTGATAATACATCACTCATGACCTTGTGATAAAAATACATTAGCTTGAGACAAGTCATTAATCTATAAGGAATCGGGCTGTTTGGGTTATCAGGCGAGAACGGGTGTGACGAGTAACTGCTACAAATAATGGGAATGGACTTAATGTCCCTTCTTAAGCAGCTGGCTTATACTGTAATGGAAGCGGTTTACGTGTTGTCTTTTAGGGCAAAGTTGAATGTTGGCGCTGCCGTGCATTTGGGATTGCAGCGGGACGTGTTGACAGCTGATTGATCAGGGATGAAAATGAACGTGGTGCAGGATGAATGGCTCCACCATGAGTGCTTGTTAGAGAGATAAGAGAGAACTGGTCATATTACAGCATATATCCCACTAAATCTCCTCTACTCTACTCACTGGGAGACAAATCCAACATAAACCCACACATCACATCCAGTAGAATGCTCTCCTTTCATATGGTCATCGTTTAGAAAACATATTCAATATAACACTCTGAAAACATGTATTGATCGAATACATATCAATGTTAAAATGATCGGCTTTAATAGTCATCCATACCCTGAATTAATAATTTGTGGATTAATTTCATTGAATGCCTCTTTTTACCAGTCTACTTCACACACAGACACATTTACCAACAGATTTTTAATCTGGCATAAAAACGTACAAACACAACCAACATACACATTAAGACACACCCCCCCCCCTCCCATCTCCTCACTTTCTTTTCCTCCGCTTTGCTCCCGTAAACCATCCTTTATATTACATTGTTTACTTTTTTCTTTCCACTATTTCCAATATTACTTCCTTTTTCATTTCTTTTTCATTTTCTCATCATCTTCTTACAGAGCCACGGAATAACTGTAGCTACGTTGGATATGTTTTTGCTTTGGTTTTTTAATTTGGTCGCTTTAATCAAGGGACTCCCCCGCAAAAATTAAGCTTTCCCCTGGTGTCACATTTTATTAACTGCTGTAATTAGTGCAGTTGTTGAAGCGGTGACTATTTATGATTAATTATTACTGTGTATTTGTTGTTTTCATTTATCATCAATTTAGGATAAAATGTGTTAAACTATTAGCATTGCTATACAATTACAAATTACAATTAAAATTATTCTTTTTTGATATATTGGGATCAAATAGTCTAAGATAACTCTTCCATGCTGCACATTCATATGGCATGTTTTGAGGAATGAGTATAATATTATTTTCTATATTGTATCATAATCATTATTGTAAACTTTGTTACTATGAAAGCTATTATACAGGGCATTTCTGACTCTCTATGCTTCGGGCCCACTCGTGTGATCAGCTGTCATCTGCCACACACACAAACACACACACACACACATTTCAGTTTAGCTGGATCTGTGTTTATGTCTCTCGTTCACTGAACACCCACCAGTTCATAACATGTGATTTTTAATTAGTTTTTGTGGTTCTTTCTTTGTATATTTTCTTTTGGCTGATTGTGTAATTCTTTACTTGTCTGTGCGTGTTTTGTTATCAGTTTATTGCATGAAGAAAGCGCTTTTGAAGTTATTCTTTGCGGCCTGGCACCATCCACATCTTCATCTAAGAGCTCAGTGCTTATGCTCCTCTTCCTTTCAGGCAATCTTTCAAACTGATATCTTGTCAAAAAAATACCCCAATCTTTTGTTTTACAGACACATTTTTGATTAACTTTGACGTCCCACGGGCAGCCCCCATCTTTTTTTTATATCTTTGATCCTGTTTAAATCTAACTTAAATAAAAAACATTAATGGCTATAGAACATTCATTATTTTCATGCCAGAAAGCTAAGGCGTCTGTCTAACTCCTCATCACATTATTAGCTAGAAATAACGATTATGTTGCATTAATTAGTGTGGTGCAAAATGAGATAACAAGTGGTAGTGCCAGGGGATTTCCCTTGTCTGTCCATGGGAGATTGTTATTTGCATGATCCTGTTAAATCTCAAAAGCTGAAGAATGAACAAAGCTCAATAACGCAGTGTTAAGATAAATCTTTTTCTATGTTTAAAAATGCTTGAATCAGTATGTTTTATGTGTTGTTAAGTATTTGGTGAAAACTCATTCATAACACACTTACAGATTTATAATTTGAAGATATTCCTAGAAAGGAGATCACAGTAAGCACACATGTCAATGTTCAGAGGGTTAATTACAGCAGTATGCAAATGCTACGCTGACTGAAACATAATTTGTTTCCTGCGATAATTCAAGTCAACAGATTGTCACCAGTTTTGAATGTTAGGCTGCAGAATATTTGGGCTTGAAACCATGAGCTATCTTTGTATTTGTCTGCAACACAAACAACAGCAAAAGAAGCAAAAAGTAATTAGTATTAAGTCAAATATGTCTAATCGTTCTTGGTGTCAGTTTTCATGACTTTAATATAGGCTATAATTACACTGAACCATTATCTCCCACTCCAAATACAAACAATTAAAATACACCATCCATTCTGTCTATTTGGCACCCAAAAGCTGAGGGCTCGTTGCCAGACTGGCAAACCGCTTCTAAAATCTAGTCTGGGGCCCTGGAGAGATTGGCGTAAATTTGTTTTCACTTGAGCAAAAGCTTTGGGAGCTTTCTAAGACCCAGCCAGAAATAGCAGAACTGAAAACACAACACAAATGCACACCAAGGGCCTGTTTCCCAAAGCGGGATTATTAAATTAGCAGTTTAACAGCATCTGCAAATATGAGGAAATGTTGACAAATCACATATATATGTAAATGCTGCAGGATGTGTGTGTGCCAGGATAAATAAAATGTCAGTGTTAAAATATGTCGTTTTTCATCGCATGATAATGTTCTTAGCACTTAGCAGGGAGTGATGTTCCCACCACCTGGAAGAACTCGCCTGGTGTTTGGCCTTGTCTCATTCACGCAGACTTCTCTATTCTTTTTTATAAACAGAACACAATGTGTGTGCTTGTATGAAAATATCAAGCAATGGATGCAAGTGTGCAAAGTATATTTAAACCCACATATCACCATGTAAACAAAGTTTGTGGTGAAGGAATGTGTTCAACAGAGTCAGCCGTGCAGTGATCACAGCTCCAGGCCTTCAAATATCACATTAATTGCTGGGGTTTCCTTTTCATGCCAAATCTACGTCTGAATTTGAGTGTCTTGGCAGCTTCAAGGCGTTGTAGGTGTTAAGCTCTCCAAACGATGACAGCGTCAGACACTGAGCCTAACCAAGCTATCCAACAGCAATGCTAATGCCATGCACTGTGGCTTGCTAACCTACAACGTATGCCTGGACTCGGGCTGTCTGCTGTGCATAAATTTGGTGCCGCGCCGCGGGCAGAGGGGTGACAGAGAGGTAGATGAGGACATCCAGTGCAGTATGAGGGATGGTGGCAGCCGTTCCCCCAGGCCACGGTGATGGTGCTACATCGATCCAGCCACTCCGGAGCCTGAAGTGCAGAGCCTTTTGGCTTTGTCAGCACTGTTCAGCTCAGCAGTGCTCCAACCCCCCTGATCAGTGTCACAAACCCACGAGAAAAAGGCCCAGAGAATAGGAAGAGGAAATGCTGATGTATCTGTAGCCAGACAGGTGGAGCGGGATTGGCAGAGTAGCAGCCAACTATTCACCAAGCACTTCTGGCTGTTTTCATATTCAGGCAAATTAATATTAATTGTCCGACAGTGAGAATGCCATGAGACCTAGGAGGCCTTGGGAGCAACACCTCCTTCGTCTACCTGTGAAAAAGTAGCAGTTCTTTATCCTGTTCAGACTGGAGCATCTTCAGCAGCCAACTTTGGAAAAAGGCTCAAGGAATGTGGTTCTAATTGTGGTTAAGAGGATGACGCAAATTATTAGTGTTGGTGGACTTCATCTCAGAAAGCTGTCTCTAGCTTTAAATTCAGTGTACATAGATAAGGAAACATTGTATTCTGCACTAACTCTCAGCAAGCCAGCATTAAAGGAGAATTCGATTTGAATATTCAAACATGAAGCATTTATTCTTTTACAAACACACATAGAAACCTTTCATCTGAAAAACTATTTAATTACTGCTTTGCCTCAAATTGTCAAAGGCAGTCATCCATGTCTGTACAGATTTGTGTAAGATGTAGTAAAGAATTTTAAAGCGTGTATTTTATATAGTATTTATTCCTTGAATTCTTGATTTATGGCCCAAAAATATGTTTTGTGAGGTGATGGTGATCTTGAGCTGTGACCACCGAATTGTAATTAGTTTCACCCAGAATCCAAGTGAATGATTGTGTCAGCCATGGAAATCCCTGCTGATTACGGTTGGGTATCGTTTCACTTTTAACGATTCCGAGTCTGATTCCGAATCTGCATATCAATTCCGATTCTTAACGATTCCGATTCTTTAGTGCGGGGTCAAAATATTTCACATGCTTATTTTACAAAAACTTTTACTTTAACATAACTTTACACAAGTCATCCTTATAGTCACAACTGACTTAGGTTCAAGGAACCTGGGAATTAATTTCAAGCAGTTGCTGTTATTAAATTAAATGATTCAATAATTCATTTTTTTATTCAACGCCGTGTAACTGTAATAACGAAACCCGCTGAACAAACAACACAGTAACACTGAAAGTATTTACAGTTAAGAGAGCTGCAGGGTGGGTGTTGATGAGAAGGAAGTAGGAAAGTTTGCGTGTGATGCTTGTGCAACACGTCAAATACTTTATACTCGTTAATTTGTATACCTTGCAGGCAAAGGTGTTTAGTCATGTTAGTTGTGCCTCCTCCCTTGCATGGGCGGATCTACCCAGACTTGTGTGCTCCCAACTAATATTTATCCTCCCAAAGTTCTACCCAGAGAAAAATAAAACAAACTCTTTGGGTAGCATCGGCCAGTCCAGAAAGAGCCCCAGTGTCAGTGTAGCTTGGGAGAGTGGAGTCCTGGTACTGAACCTAGCGCAGTACAGACAGTAATTTCAATTTTTTTTAAGAGTCCTTTGGAATGGGTTTCAATTTAGAAGATTTTCTCGATGACCAACCATATTCCTCATATATAACTTTCACCACAATGTGACAGACGCGAGGTCAGTGACCAAAATCTGTTAAATACTGTTCATACATGACCTTCAAAATAAGGCGTTACAGGCATTAAGTCACAGCACCAAGAAGTGTGCGTAAGCCAAAAAAACATGTTTGGAGAGAGAGCGAAACCAGAATTCTTTTAGGTCAAGTGAGTGAAAACAGTCCTCGATGTTTTAGCAGCCAACACTAACTTATTACTCCTAAGACAGCATGTTCTCAAGAGAGAAGAAATTGTACTTTCTTGATTCTTGTTGTTCTGGGCTTGTATCCTCATGGTTGAATGCACTTATTGTAAATCGCTTTGGATAAAAGCGTCAGCTAAATGAAATGTAATAGCGACACATAAATACATGGACAGGCAATCCCGATGCTTTCAGCCATGACTCTGTTCTGCCAGCACTTGCAAAACTGAACTTGGTCTTTCTGTCTTTCAGGAGCAAATAATGAAGCATTCATTAACCCCATAACTATTTATGTGTTCAGCAATAATGATGCAGTGAAATCCATTAGGCACAATTGCTATGTCGGCATGGTTACTGTTAAGGTTGGATAAGCAAATTCTTGCTCACACAGGAAAATTGGTATGGTTGTCAGTCGTCATGGAAAGCAAGTGTGCATTTTCCTCTGGTTATGCATCAACAAAATCAATCTAGTTAGTTTTAGGCTGCAGAGAAGTTTTGTTTTCCTAAGTACAGCACATAATGATGAAAGTCCTTGTGTCTGCAAGTACATCTGCTTTAAATGAACGGATTGATAATTACAGGTTGTTTGCTCAAATGTTTTGAGTTGCTGTCAATAACTAATACCTAAAATGTTTGATACCTTCAAGATAATAACTAGATAAGCTCTATTTGTAAAGATAATGATTTTGGGAAACGTTCATAGACATCCCATGGTGAATTATTGGAATGACATGGCATTTCCTTCTATTGTACTGGGGAAAAAAACTAATATCCTGAATGAGTAGTTCCTAAGAAAAGCTTACTGGGAAATGTCAAGCCGACTGTCATTAAAGACACTGTGACATTTTTATTCCATCTTTTAAAGCTGCGATTCCATCTCTGTCAACAGAGGCCCTAATCTCGGCTGCTCCCCGACAGACAGAAGCCAGACAGATTAACTCAATAACTCTTTGACTTGAGTGAATGAAGGAAACAATACATTTCTTATTTAAGCCTAATCCTGTGTGGGAGCAGCAGAGGAGGAATATTGCAGGTGGAGGGAAGGCAAAGATGGGGAAGAAGGCGCGACAGCATTCGGCTCGGAAATGAATTTTGGGGCAGCCCATACGTTTGCTCATCTTTTTTCATGCTGTCTCGCAACTACAGTCGGTGAGTGGCAGAATGAGAAAGACAGTATAATGGAGCGGAGGAGAGATGGCAATAGATAAAGACACAGATATGATGGAGTAACAGACGGCCCAAAAGTCAGGCAGAAGGGAAGAGAGATGCGTGAGACAGAATGAGGTTTACTGCTTCAATATGTCAGAGTTGGTTTGCAGGATGAAGCAAAAAGAAAACAAAGAAAATCTGCCAATTTCCATCGCGCTGACACACCCGAACTAATACCCTGCATGGGGCATCGCAGTCAGCCGCGTGTAGGAAACACAGTGTGACACATGTGGCCTCTGTATTGTCTGCAGCATCTGTTGCACTGGCACAGATGGCAATGGCCATCCTCGCCATGGCTCCACCAAGCTACCGCCTCGTGGGAGACGTGGTCTGTTTTACTGACAGCGGGGGGCCATCTGTCAACACACGACAGCCTGTTTTCAACTTCCTTTTATCTCCCATAAACGTGGATACGGACATGTCGGGGCAAGATGCGGAAAAGCAGTCGCAGTGTCAAGGATGGATATTTGTACCGTGGGCATGAAAAGGTCAGGGTCGGGTGCTTACTGCGGCGGCAACATCAGTGAGACCCTGGAGCGGCAGCAGCAGTGAGACCCTGGGTCCTCAACAGAGCTCCGTCAAACTGCAGGAGAAAGCTGTCAGTGCCGACGCCTGAACCTTTACGGCCCTTCCCTCACCCTCATATTCACTCTCACCTCGCTCTGACTCATTGTGTCAGCTCTTCAAACTCTCCATCCTCTCCTGCCTTAAGCTTGACGCAGAGAGCAAAGGGAGGAATGAGTCCATCTTTGGCTGCTGTAAACAAAAAAGAACACTCTTCGTGGCGTGTGAGTTTTCTCTGCCTCCCGTCGGCATGCCCTGTCAAACTTCTCTGCTCCACGCACGCACAGGCAGGAAGGAATTATTTCCCCCTCTCCTTTCCCCCACATTTACTGGTCTTTTTGTTCTTCACAGATAGAAATAAATTGAAGGAAAGGGAGATAATAAGGACATGGCAGGGAGCGATCCAGGAATATTGAAATTGACTTGAGCAGCTCTAGCACTTTCTCTGCTGCTCCTCTACTGAATGGTGATACAGGCTCATTAAAAATGCATCATTGTACTGAGAAAAGCGTGGACGTCTGCAGTTTGGCCAGACAGAGAGACAGCCAGCCATTTCTGGACTGTCTGTGGTCGCAGTGTAAATTATTATGTCTGGTTCTGCAAAGACTCACATTTGGGATTAATCATTAGGTCTGGACAAAAACAACAGCAACGAGAGGGTTACTGTATTATTCAACGCCGCGGAAGCACAAAAAGTTGTAGCAACATAGCAATGAGTCTACAGCCATACCAGCAGCTGTGTGGAGAAGTGTGTTGATCTATTGCCGGCATGCTAAAATAATCCTGCTGAATGCTGAACATTCGCTATGTACACGGAAAAAGACTTCTGTGCATTCTATTGTCCGTGTATGTAAAGTTCTTCTGAGATCTTAGGGATACAAACGAAACGGACGAAACAGAGCAATGTCTGTTTGGTAAGAAGACGTACAATCTCCTCCGCTAACGCCATGTTCAATGTTGTCAGAAACTCTCCCCTCTGCACTGCCCTCTAGTGTATTCACTGCTTAACAACCATGCCAAAATAAAGAACGCAAGAAAGTATGTTGGCAGTGACGGTTACATAGTTTGAAACTGATGCCTTTTCATATGTAACGGCAGCATAAATGTGCCTTAAGACTGATGGTTTCTTGCGCTTGTGCTTGGTCTTAAACATGTTGAAACTTTGACCTGATGATGGCGCTAAAGGTGAACAATAAAAGTATCACCATGATGGTTAAAATACTCCCTGAGGGACAAGATGAATGTCTGAAGCAAATATCATTGAATCCGGCCGATAGTTGCAGATAAAGGTAAGTCTAGACGAGGCTAAAAATGGCAGAGGTAAGATAGATAAAGAGAAACAGACAGACATTCCTTCTCCCACTGTCAGAATGTAAACTGGATAATCACTTTTCAGCAGAAGACGATGTTTCCTTCACTGTTGCCACTGTTCAGAGCAGAGGAGCCATTTCTTATTCATTTCATGTTACCATTGTTTACTATTCACATACTGTGATCAAGGTTAACTGCTATGCAACAGTAAATGACGTGTATGCTCAAGACTCAAGAGCTAAGTAGTGATAGCTGTGGCAAAGTCTTTCGTCATTGAGTGGCATCAGAGATCCAAATACCTAAATACAGCAGATTTGTATCCAATAATAGTCAGGACTTCTTTTGGATCAAATGTTACAAACACTGTCACAAAACATTGTGTCTCACATTATAACCCTGTAATGTCCATATGTATTTTGGTGCTGTACTGCTACAAGTGGTTGCTGTGAGTGGAAAATAATGTACTCAAACAAAACGCTTAGCAAGTGCAGAGCTCTCTAGTGTGCATGTTAAATAGCAGGTAAACACATGGTAGAGAAATGTAAATTAGAAGAGCCATCCGCTGCCCACAGTTCATCTTTGAATACCATAACATTTTTTGCTTCAAAAATACCGGAGCCTGAAAGATGTGGCCCATGATGTTCCTCACAAAGCCTTTTTCTCTAGATGATGAAAAGCAAAGAAAGGAATATGAATATGAATACACAAGGACATCTCTATAAACCCATGGAGGAATATAGCCAAATGGCATGTCTTTCAAATATGGTTTGTCTGCACGTAATGTTCAACTTGTCTGCGGTTATCAGCAGTCTTTTCTCTTCTTGTTGTTCCGGTGAAGTGGGCGAGTGGTGCACTGATAAGCACTAATACGAAGGGCAAGGATTTAACAATAAGGTCATCTTATACATCCACAGTCTGTACAGGATGTACAAATCATCCTATAGCAACAGTGTAATTCAGTGAATTTTAACTATGTGATGATTTGTACTAACTGTCTACTTAGAAAACCGCACAGATTAAGACTAAACCAAAACCCTAGTTGCTCATGTCTAATTTCTCTTAAATGTTTTAAAGAAACAGTTTTATGTGAATAAGAGAATCGGATTTTATGGTGAGCTTCCCTGTCACTGTCCGGTGCCTATGTTTAAATGACACAGAGAACTGGAACCTAACAAACTGTTGCAAAATCCGAATTATTTATTCAGATTTTCATTGTCACATGCAAGTGCTTGCTTACATTTTTTGATTAATTGATTTACTTGGCCACTTGGGGAAATGGAGGATGTAAGCAAACAGCTACATATCCTTATTGATTAAATATTGATTAATGCAACTTTAATCCGAGGTCTGGCTGTTGAATGTGTTGTGTGACAGCTGTGTGATCGTTTATTCCAATTTCTTTTCAACAAAGGTCTTTTGACTATTTCTACAGCTATTAGTGGATGATGGTCATATGGTCTACTTTTATTTTCCACTTCTAGCCTCAACTTAAATCCCAATTATTAAGTTAAAATGCTTTTAGTTGAGTGCAGTTTAAAACTGTCGCTCCAACCTAATGTCCAACCATCCATCTTCTGCAGCTTATCTGAGAGTGGGACATGGTGGCAGCAAACCAGGCAAAGTGGTGCAGAGATCCTTCCACCCGGCCACAACCCCCGGCTCTTCCTTGGGGAACCTGAGGAGTTCCCAGACCAGATGGGATGTAAAACCCCTACAGCATGTTCTGGGTCTGCCCCGGGGTCTCGTCCCGGTTGGTTGTGCCCGGAATAGCGCCAGAGAGAGGCATATGGAAGATGTCCTCATTAGATACCCACTATTACCTCAGCATGGTCAATGTAGTCAGCTGACTTTAGATATCTGAGACGCTAAGCCCACAACCCTGTGAAGGAAACTCACTTTAAACACTTTTTCCAATGGTGCCTGGTTGTAAGTCATTGTCCTGTGCTCTCAAGAAAAGACTTGCATCGTTACTTCTTTAGGACGACTTGGTTGAAGCACATTCAAAGGACTCACAGGTTGATGTAGATAATTAAATACGAGGGGAGAGTCAAATACAATACCCATAAATATTTCTTCACACACCCTTGTATGACAAATAAACTGGTAAAATATGCTTTTACATGAATTGCATTTCATCTATTATTTTTGTAAAAGGCTTTGAGCGGTGGAGTTTGATCGTGCGCTATGTGTGGCATAAATGTGCATCAAATAAACGTGAAGATTCCTGTGCTCCAGATATATCTGCGGTGATGTTTGTGATGTTTGCCACCACCGCTGCTCCTCTCTACTCTGCGCACAGACACGCCCACACAAATTGCAACATCTAAGACCATGCCTCTGTGCCAATGAGATACACCACGTTAAAACTGTGTTATTGATTTGCTTTCAGAGTTCTCTCATAATGCTCGAAGCAATCCTGTTATGCGAGCTATAATGTCCTTCACATATGCAAGGGAGCAGCATATTTATATACAATCTTTGAAAATCCCATCCATATTGAATATGCTTGGGACTGTAGCACTGATGTTCAATAAACCACTGGTAGGGTGACTTTTTCAATATTTTCAAAGTAACGATGTGTTGGAAGAGCTGGAGCTGAGGTTGAATGTGTAAAAAAAATAAAAACTCCCACTAGCAAACTACCCGACTGGATACAATCAGCATTCACTCCTGGGTCAAATGACACAGCAGTAGACACAGGTTTTTATCGGCTCCAGCTCCTATCGGCAGCGATGGAAACAAGATGTTCAGGCAAACGCCCTAATTCGGCAAGACAGAAGAGTGAGTCAGTTTTCAGTGCATTGGTGACGTTGAATGTGAAGCACCAGGGAAAAATACAAAATTGCTGGCAATGGTCGGCCATTTGTTTTACAACAATCACTGGTGATGGGTCTGCATGCAAACCACCAGTAAACTCAAAAGTTTACAAAAGAGGGGAACAAAACAGTGGCTTGGAAGAAAATAAACCTTAACAAAAATTACAGTCTGTGTAAAACAAGTTTACAGTGTTTTGTGTCTGAGTGAAAGGAGTGTAACTGGGGAGGCGTTGTCTTTCTTGACTTTGAGAGTGTATGATTTTAACATTTTAATGTTGAATGTTTTAACATTTAATTAAATCTGAAGCAATATCATAATACGAAATAAGTCTGTCATTGGTCTATGTTAATGTTTAATCATAAATGTCTTGCAATTGTATTGTGAGTGTAATTGTATGACCATACCACCCCCTTTAGTGAAGGGATAAAGGAATGTGCCTTTCAATAATATGTCTCTAGGTATGGTTAATCAATGCATTTCTCAGAGAAGGAAATAACAGCAGAATAAAAACAAGTCTTTTTTATGACAAATCATGAAAATACAATGTTTTTCCATTCTTTTCTTTCCTGCCATTGTTTCATCTTCCATATAACCTTCTGAAAATATATTTGATGGGTTTATATAGTCGGATGTGTGAGAGGAATAAAGAGACCCACACCATGATGAGAGTGTGAGAGAGACAACAAGCTGAGAGAGCGATCTTGTAAAATTTAAGGTGGGTCTCCCCTGAGACAAAGCTGTCAATTAATAGGTCACAGATATTAACACAAGAAAAAATGTTGCAGCCTGAGCATTAAAAGTCACAGCATTTTGGAGGTAACAATGAAGGGGGAAAAAGAAAGACTTAGAGGATTAATAAAAGAGATGTGAGGGGGAGATAAAAAAAAAGAATCAGCGGAGAGAGAAAGCAGAGGGGGAAGCATGATAATTAGAAAGAACACTGGGGAAGTTGTGATCAGATAAAACCAGATACAGAGGCCTATCACGTTCACAGTTACATTTTCACATCAGGACCTAAATAATTCTCTGAGAAGCTGCTAATGCACCGAGGTACTGCTGGATAAAATGCCATTATTTTATTAGCATAAATACACACTTTGTACTCCTTGCATAATCTCAATTTTCATTCATCGAATTTTACTTGAGAGATTTCTACTAACCTGTTTTTGAGTGTTTGATAAACCTCTCAACCTCTGAAATGAACAGCTGATTCGTTCCTGCAAGACTTTTGTGTGTAACCACGCAGCTCAGGCTCTGAGTGCCTCGAGGGAATTCTGCCTCATAGACACTGAAGGAAACATTATGGAACATCGTTTCAGAGGAGCACAGACAGCGGAGAGCTTGGAAGAGCGCCTCACAAAAGAAAAAAACAATCTGAAATTGTTAACACACCAAAGCCGGATATCTTTGTACAAGGGTTATATTTTGTTGCTTTAATGCTCAAACGGCAAGACAACAATAAGAAGCTGTTGCCTTGAGCATTGGGCTTTAGTTGTGTGAGTCCTATCACAATGAAAATGTCATGCATCTGTAAAGGCTCGAAGGAAGAAGAAGCGATGTCACCATCATCATCGGTTCTTGTATTTGTTTCTCTTAACAGTGGAGCAATTCAGAAGTTTCATTCTTTCATCACGTAGATGAAATATTCACTTTGCTCCTTGTGAATTTAACTCATCCTTCTCAACTGCCTTTTAACCACCAGGAAATGACAAGATGGTGTGTGACAGGCAGGACCTTCAACACGACACAAATAAGAAAGCATGTCAAATTCATGTCAAAGGTCAAACTCTCCGAATCTTAAGCAGCTTTCTGACATGACCTCTGTGTAACCTGTAGCCAAAGAATTGGCCACAGGTTACCCAGAGTCTGTTCTTCACACATGCACAACACAGCGGGAGGTTTTCTGCACAGACATGTTCACAACAGCATCAAATCCTCCCCATTATTCAGGCGAGAGGTGGACACAGACAGGAAGTGACGTATTAACTCAGCTGCACAGATCACGTGATTTTGTTTTCAGCACCTCAACACCGTCGTCAGGTCTTATCACCACAAACTGTCATGACCTCTTCATCGGTGTCTTCTACATGTATCACACAACTTTTTCACCGGGAGATAAAGGAGGTAAAATCCATGGGGGGGATTCCCGATGTGGATTCACACATCAACTTCTGGATTTCTACGGATTTTATACTAGTAGGTCAGGCAGATAAATTACTGAAGATTAAAAAGAGATGGGTGATGCAGGCACTTACCAGTAGCACCAATCTTGCCTCGACCTCTCATATCAACACAAATATATTTACCATCTCCTTTTTTTAAACAAAAATCAAATTTGACAATGAGCTGAAATAAACTTAAAAGCTCACGTGCATAAAAAACAAAGACCGTGATTCTGTATCATAACATAATAATAGTAATTATCTAAAACAGAGATTATACTGTACAACTATTTTTACACTAAATAAATGAACTGGCTCATAAATGTATCCCACAATATCAACTTGTGCTTGGTTTGGTAAGAATGAGACATTAACACTTTAATGTATAAAGTGAAGTGACACTGCACTGAATATTAATATAGATTCGATTAGAAAAGGAAACACATTAACAACTCTGAGAATCAGTTGCAACAACCTACATGCAAATACATGGTCTATTAATTAATAATTTACAAGTGTAAATGCCACCATGGAAACTATGCATCCTATGATTTTATAACACTGCAATAGATATGTCAAAGCTCAAAGTTGTTTATCATTAAAAGATGTAAACTGTCATGGTTGTAGTGCAAATAATCATCATTGGGTGATACACACTCTTCACAATAACAGCGTCCCTGGAGTAGGAGACAGAGGCAGCTGGTTGGAAACCAACAACTAGTAAACACCTGAATCTGTATCTGCAGTATCAACCACTTCAGACTCTAACTCTCATGCAGTAGGTTTAAGATGGTATATGCAAATTTCCATAGATGCTGGGTTTAATATAGCATGCTCTATTAAATAATGTATGCCTTATTAAATAATATGTTTCTAAATAATGTATGGTATGGTAATATGTAGAGTTTATTTGGATATTACGTTTGATTTTGATTTTTTCATCAGGGAGTTGTATATGCACACACACACACACACACACACCGCCTACACCAGGAACACAGAGACAAATTCATGAGGTTGGAAACGTACACAGACATTTTATTGGGTTTAATTCAAAGACATGGATCCCCACTTCACTGTCTTCATCTCTCCTGTCCTGATGTGCCCAGGCTTGCACAAACATGCTTGTGCAGTTAAACCAAATGGGCTATACACCGGTGGTCGGAGTCAATATCAACAGGCAATAAAAATCTATCTGACTCAATGTTAGCTGCTGAAATCTACCTTTCTCTCTTTTCTTTCTTTTCCTCTTTCCCATCTCTCTCTCTCCTACGCTTGCCTTAGTTCCCCTGCGGTCGGTGGGAAAACACTGTATAGTGGTAAAAAATAATGAATCATGCAATTTCAGTCATCATGTTATAATCATAAATTCATCTCAAAAACGTGACCTGCTCAGTGAACCATTATCAGTCAGGCAAATATCTCAGTGCCTGCTGGGTCCCTGCAGGCTGACAGAGCTCTCAGCAAACTCTGGGTGACTGAAAAGACCCTAATTGAACTTCTCAGTGATGGGATCATCAGCTGCTGCCGTCTCTGGCTAATCTCTCTCTCATTAGAGCGCTATAGGACTCTATAGGTTGTGTGATCCCAACTGGGCTTTCTCGTGCATGAACTGTGGACGCGGCTGTGTGCAGTGGTGAGCTAATCACTTAACAGGTCCGCTGGGGGGGGGGGGGGGGGCTCGCTGGGAGCTGGCGCTCAACATGGCTGGTGTGTGTGTGTGTGTGCGTGTGCGTGTGCGTGTGTGTGTGTGTGTGTGTGTGTGTGTGTGTGTGTGTGTGTGTGTGTGTGTGTGTGTGTGTGTGTGTGTGTGTGTGTGTGTGCGTGTGTGAGCACTGAGGATGACTGAAGGGTTTTGGCAGAACGAGGTCACTCTGTGCTACCAGGTGAATTTGTGTGGGGGTGGACAGGATAAGGAGGTATATTTGTTAAGTGTATGTGTGTGTGTGTGTGCGTGTGTGTGTGTGTGTGCGTGTTTGTGTGTGTGTGTTTGACTGCACTGTAATGCATGTACTGTGAAAGTGCGCTGCCAAAATATATTTTCATGATTGTCGTTTTAAAATTTTTATAAGAAAGAACATGCCGAGAGTGGACTATTCTTTATAGAGCCAGCGTTCCATTTCATGAAATTTCTGCAATTATGCACTCAAAGTGCACAATGCTAATAACACGTCATCAACTTCAGCATCAAGAGCCCTTCTCCAGCAAAGGGATAAATATATCATGGGTCCAATTGGAACACTCAGGGGTGTTTTTCACGGCGATGTGATGAGCTGACACGGTGTCACGACAGCTCCCGTTTGGTTCTCCTGCTTCCAGCGGCAGGTGGAACTGTGAGAGCCCGGGAGCTGCAGCTGCTTCAAGATAAAATATTGGTTACTTTTTAAAGCTGCACCAGCTCAGAACCAGTATAACCCCCTTTGCTCATTTTATCTCTTTAGACTACAGGCAACTGCTTTTAAAGCCCCACAAGGCAAATCATTGCATGTGCATGCAATGAAATATAAATAAGCAGCTAATGTAGAACTCCCTGGACTCAGGCAGTGATGTGATGTGATGTGAACACTGTGCTGCTTAATGAATGTTTTAAGAGAAGGCAGGTACATGTCTTCTGCCCCTCCAGCCCCCCTAGAGCGGTGCCCCTCTCTCTCAGCATCATTAACTCCTGCTGTAATGACAACCAGAACACACACACACACACACACACACACACACACACACACACACACACACACACACACACACACACACACACACACACACACACACACACACACACACACACACACACTCGTGCAGTGAGGTTAAGTGACATTTTAATGTGACTACAATAACTGTGGAGCTACATAGTGTGTCAACACAGAAATTCATCATAATAAAGTTTATTAGTTGAGAAAACTCATGATGGTACTTGTTTGTTTAAAGAAAGACTTTGTCATCATCGTTCGTACAAAGTGTTAATGAATGTGCACCGGAGTGAAAGTGAAACAAACTGCACACATCCTGGAAGTAGGTTATAGTGGCTCTTAATCATGTTGTTAATGAGTGACTAATAGAGGAGTTGTTTTCATAAATGGCTACAGACTGGGTCTCAGGAGGGCAACTCTTATTGTGTGATTAATCCAGTTCAAGATGTTCGGGAGCCCTGTTTTTATTTGTTGCCCTGCAGGGTGCATTTTATTTCCTGCTTTAGACAAACAGCCTTTCATTTATCACACCCCGAGCCGAACAGACACCTGTCGCGGAGCTGGCACCAGAGAGAGAGGGGGGGGGGGGGGAAATGAGAGCCTGAGGGAAAACTAATGTTCGCTGCGCTTCGCCCTAAATATTAACCAGACGCTTCCTGCTCTAAACCTGCTGATGAAGCCACTTCTGGATAGACGCAGGGAGGATGCGCCCCCAATCCTCCATGGACACCGCTGCCCTACTTGTGCGGAGGTGACCCCCATGTGTTCTACGCGGCCCTAACATTCACCATTGTTATTTATGAGCTCGCAAAGGTGTCCTTTTACAGGGACCACCTGTTTTAGCAGCACAGGTTCAAGCCCAGCGCAGTGTGTTCTGCAAAAGTGAAACTGGACATGCCCGGGTGGAGCCAGCCCACTCGGCTAAACAAGAGACAAGTTTTAAACTAGGCTACGAGCTTTCAAGGTAGCTGCTAGCTGTAAGACGCTCCAACCTCTGGCTCCAGATTCACTGCACTGCAGATTGGCCTCAGTCCTCTCATCGAACTCTTGGCATGAAAGCGAACAAGAGAATATAACCCAAAGTTGAACTATTACTCACAGTTAACTTTTACTTGTGCAGAGAAAAGAGCCCGTAATATGAACCTGACATGAAACTATCCAGCAGACTGCCCACAGATCTACACTCAAGAGTCTGAAAACGTGTTGACTACACCAGAGGGAGCAGAGCTTCTTGTTCCTTCACTGTAACTACGGTTTTACCTTAACATTTAATGTGTTATGCCTCGTTAAGTGTCAGGCATTAGGCTAAGGGTGTTTAAACGCACACCAGCATTACAATGAGGCATCATTTTTGGCATGCATTTGCAGTTTTGCAAAGTGGTAGCGCATATCCATAAAGTCTACACACACTCCTGACAACATTCCACGCTTGCTCCTTTAAAGAGCGCACATATAAAATACCGTGCCATATGATTTTATGCACCTCTGGCTTCATAAAACCGGCCCGGCTTTAGTGTGGGACTCAGGGAAGAGAACAGAAACCTCTGCAGAGACACCTTGAGCAATCCCTCACTGCTGATTCTTTTATTTTCTTTCTCTGAAGCAAGGCTCAAATTTAGGCCAGCAGTCAAGCAGAGAATTAAGAATGAAGTCAGAACTGAAGATAGTCATCTGCACTGTATCTGTGGGTGAGGGTGGAGGACGTAGGTTGGCAATTTCCTTATTAAGTGCTGTTGTGCTGAATAAGGGCCCTTGGGGTTTATTATCTGTTCTTTAAAATTCATGACATTGAGGAGAACTCACACAAAGAGCGACATCAGTCAGCAGCAGCAGAAGCTCTCGGCATGGCCTTATGGATGCACCAGGGTGTTAGTATGACTGAGTCTGTCCTTGTGAATGGGATAAAAGCTTTCTGCTAAGACATGTTCTTTATCCCTCCTCCACATTTAATGCTGGTGTATTCGTTTCAGCATCCACGTTGATGTTCTTGTAGAGCAGAAGGTACATGCCTTTAACAGCGATACAAATGAATACACACGTGCATCCCAATGCAGGTGCATGAGCGCATGCACTTTTAAAATGGTTCTGGTTCCTAAATGGTTCCAGAATCAATACTTTTTTTTCTTTTTATAAAAGATGTAAAGCAGTCAGTGGAAGGAAAACCTTTTTTTTTTACTGAGGCTAATTAAAAGTTATAATTACACATATGAACTGTCAAAAGGGATAATTAACTTAAATATACAAATATAGATCAGTACAAGCTCTGAACAAAGTTGCAACAAAATCACATAATAAATAAAACCCAACTACAATAATTTAACACTAAATAACTATTTCAGGTTTAAAGCAAAATAATCCGGCTCCCTATCGTCATCAATTGCTTAGATATACAATACAACATATACTAAAATATACAACTATTATTGGCAACACCTCTATCAATAAAACAGCCATTACTTTTCCCTTCACCTCTATCTGACTTTTTCTTTTATATAAATACTGTAGACATTGATACACCTCATTTATGTTAGACATGTCTTTTCTCATCACTGTGGCATCTATTGGAGTTCTGTCCTGGGAAAGGGATCCCTCACATGTGACTCCCAGAGTTTTCTATGTTTCTTTCCCCCGGTAATGAGTTGTTTTGGAGGTGGTTTTTTCTTAGTCTTGTTAAGGGTTATGGGAAGAGGATGCCGCACCATTCTAAGCCCTATGAGAAAAATTGTGAATTTTTGAATATGGGCTATACAAATACAATTTTGAATTGTCTCCCCACTGCCGGGGCTATGGACCAACCAGTCAAACAGGGAGAAACTCTCTGCTTTCAAATGTTCACTGTGCAGCACCAGATGCTTCATTAAGTTTATCGGGTTATTCCCATTACACTGAATTGTTTTCAAACAATTGTTGCACATCCCCGTGTCTCAGACCATTTACATGACATACAGCCATACTGTCAACCATTTAGCTTTAGGCATTTTGTTGTGGTGTCAACTCATGGTTGAGGTAAGTACTAACTGCTGGAGCCGTGTAGAGAGTGTGTTGCCTCCAAAGTTCAGTGTAATGAATACTAGACATGTGAGGTGATGTTTTTATGTGTCTTTAAACAGGACAACTATTTCAGCACCGAGCTCAGGCATCTAAATTAGGCATCGCGATCTGTATGGTAGTTTGTCCAGCTGGTACCTGCCATGTAGGAAACGGTGCCTCACTGGCACCAGATTTCGGTACCCAGCCTTAATCCACTATTCAGTACAAGCAGACATGGTCAGTGGACTCTGAGTGAACTTCTGCACCACTTCAAAGCATCAAGGTTGAGCAGAGGACTCTCTGTTTCCTATAATGAAGGGGAGATAGTTTATCTGGCGTTAACGCCTGGCTTCCCATGAGGAAACACCACGATTCAGGGAAGTGTAAAGCAGCCGTCAGTATGCATACAGACATTCTCTCTCTCTCTCTCTCTCTCTCTCTCTCTCTCTCTCTCTCTCTCTTTCTCTCCCTCTAGCTCTCCCTCTCCCTCTCTATCTCTCTGCTCCTCTTTTTTATCTCTCCATGGTGATGCAGACACAGCACAAAGAGCGCTTGAATGGAAGGGGCGTCAAACGGACATCGATTTCTAATAGGGAACTTTCTGGATCAGCAGGGGGCTTGGCCTTAGTCACATCTGTGCTTTGGTCAAGGACACCATGTGTGGGAGCATCAACTGGACCTGTCTCTCTCCGCCAGGCACCAAATGATCCGTCGCAGCAGGACACAGGGATCAGAGACCAGTGGGAGTCTTCTTTCATCTCTTGGGGATTAGCACTCCCAGAGGAGATAAGTATACATGTGTGTATTTGTCCTGTGTAACACTCTAGGAGAAGTTTCTGCCTTATAGCCACGGGCTACACACTTTCTGATTCTGCTGCATGCTGGGAATCCCCCCAAGGCCACAAATATATGAGGCTCCATAGGAAAGAGCTGGATGAAGGAGAAGACAACCTCCTTGGGCGAGTTCTCTTAAAATAAACATGAAACTGTATTTGTGCTTTCTTTCCTCATGTGAAACAATGACACCGCCGCTGTCGGTTGATCATCTTTTAAAATATTCAGTGTGTAAAAACACAGCTCTCCCCATAATGTTCTAGAGCGAAGCCATTTGTATGACGCATTGAAAAGTAGCAGGAAAAATGTCGACATGTTCTGGAGAGTGCCATTTCTGGTAATTCTAGTACAGGCATTAAACATGCATGGAAACAGGGAAGGCCTCACCCGGCTGCATGGACACTTCTATCGAAGCAGCTGTGCCACGAGGGAGAAAGGTGAGGCAAAGAGCAAAGCCGTGTGGGAAACAGGATTGCGTGACAATCTGTGGGATCCGGGATCATCAGCCACTTCACACCATGCATCACCATCACTGCCGCTGCTGCACATGAGCTCAGAGCGGCTTGGAGTAAAACGGCCACACTTCTCCCTCCTCTTTATTCTCTTCCCTCACTCTATCTCCGCTCTTTTTACACACACATATACTGCAGCAGCCACAGGCACATGAGTCCCCACCCATCCTGATTCATTCATTTCTACACCACACTGATGGCAACTCTTCACAGACACACACACTGTCAGGAGAGATTGCGCTTCACCTTGCGCAGGCTCGCTCCTTTATTGATGTCACTACTAAGAATAAGAATGACTCCTGCTGCACTCTGTGTCCCGGATACAGAGAACAGCCACTCAGCTCTAACTCTTTAAAGCTGCCTGTCTGCACATACCCAGGTACTTAGTCTCACCGTGGAGGCAATTTAGCGAGATTTATGTCCAATTACCACAGTCCAAATGTGAATACATCATATCGCGCTGCCTATTCACTGAATAAAAATAAGACAGCTTGCCTTTGGTCTTATGTGAGTGAGTGATCCTCTCAGTTTCGATGACAGTGTTGTTTTTCTCACTCCATACATCCCCTACTGTACATATTACACCATATTCAAAACTGCCTACCTTTACAAAAACATCCTGTTTCAGAAAATCCATTTAACAGCGCTTCCCTCTAGACCACGTGCTCCTTTTAAAACAGACCTGAACCTGCCACTGCTGAGCGCCCTGGCACAGCCGTCCACCTCCAATGTGCCGGCCCATGCCAGTCGAGGCCTGGACCCCAGGCTCTGGGCAGTCTGAAGCGGGCAGCTCATAAATGAGTAATGGGAGTCACATTAACATTCGTTGGTAGGGCGAGCTAAGGGCAAGAAGGAGAGGGACCCAGGGAGTGCAGGTGCTTCCTCTATCTTATAAAACAGAAGCTGATTAATGTTTGATTTGAGCTGGCCTCATTCTTCCACCAGCGCTGCACAGAGCTAATCTACAGAGTATAGGTAAAAGTGAGAGTGATGGAGCTGTAAGAGTCGGCTGAAGAAAAAACTGTTTGTACAGGTGCTGTTTGGAAAGGTTGAAGCAGCAGTACGCTTTCTTTCTTTCCTCTGGACCTAAAATATCAGGGTGTAGAACACTTCTATCAATTCAGAATGAATTGAGGTATTGATATGTTAGGCCATGGATGCGATGATGGAGGATGGAGAAACAACAGGGTCACTTTGTTTGAATCTCAAATATTACACCTACAGCAGATTATAGTAATACTATTCTAAGGCAGCTTTGAGCTAAATATCGACATGCCAACAACGACCATGGTTATGTTTATAAAGTAAAATGTTCACCATTTTAGTAACAACGTGGAAATTCATCGATTAAAAAAATTCAACCTATCCATCACTTTCACACTGATGGGTGTGTGATGGGTAAAAATATATTTATATAAATTCTGGCAATTTTTTTTGTGGATAAAGCAATATATAAATTGATTTTCTAAATAAGCTAGGATTAACAGTTTCTTTACCAAGAACATAACTACAAAACCACCAATACAGAACAAGAAGCCCATAACCCATATGATGAGAGTGACTCTGTGTGTGTGCAGAATGTGTGACGGGTCAGGTCACGCGACATGTCAATGGGTATGGGTGGGTCCAGATTTGACTTGGAGATGGTTGCGGGTAATGGTTCTGATCAGGTATGGAGCTTTGCAGGAGTGGGTTTTGCAAAACTGTATGTGTGCAGGACTCTGGATTGGACACATGACAAACTGGTCAACATCTCCATCTCTACAGCAGGCCATAAGCATTTTTGTATAGCACCACCATAACAACACTTCATATTGAATAAGAACAACAGCTGAATGAAACAGCATTGCAAAGCCATTTTGAATCATGCTTGAAACCACATACAGAAGTAGCTGTAGAAGAGACAGATGGCTGATGGGTAAAATAAAACACTGTACTGTGCAAACACCCGAACATACAGTCTGATTCAGTAAAAATAAAATTGAATTTCAAAGGATTCACAATAACAGAGCTTTGTGTTTAAAACTCCTTTTCATAAAATTTAAACAGCCATATGCCGTCCTCATTGCCTGACTCAGAGTTCGATGGTGAATGTGCTTTTTTGGATGATGAAGGATAAAATTGTAGCAGCAAAGTGATTCTGACAGTTGCGTGACTAGGAAGCAGAGTTTGTCACAGGTGAGAAAAATACGCCTCTTCATACTTCACAGAAAACACAGGTTTCATTTTTCTTTTCCAGGGAGAATACTTAACAGCGTGTTTTACAGCTCTCCCCGTGTCTCGCGAAAATGAGTGGTAATACTTTGCATTGCATTACTTTTTAGTCCTGGAGCTATTTCAGTGTCTACGCCCTCAAGATTAAAAATGGAACGTCTAGTCTTCTTCGGTGACCTTACTACTTTAACAAATGGGAGTTTATGTACATTGGTTAAGCAATTAATAAGGACTCTAAAGAGATATGTTCAGAGACATTAAGTCCCTCTAGCACTTTAGCAATTTTCTGTAAGTCTGGGTACAGTTAAGAATATTGTGTAAAAGAAAAACCACAGAGTTCATTGCAATGTTGATAACCTTACAAAATAATTGTTCATGTTAATGGTCAAGTGTGTAGGATGAATTATCAATTATGTTTTTATTGGATAATCACTAGAAACTAAAAAATATTGTGTTTTAGTTACTCACTCCTCTGGAACGCACAAAACTGGTGCTGGATATTATTTGTTATCTGAATAAATCGGGAGAAGTCAACCTTGTGCCGGAGGCTTTTAAGTTTTTAAAACAAGACTAATTATAAGAACCCTGACTAAATCGGATTTGGATAGAAACAGTACTTCTAATGTGAAAAGTTTTGGGAATTTGGAAAATAAAAAATATGTAAGTTGGATCGAAAAGTCTGACAAACTACTGACTAACTTGTATTATAAGTGCGAACCAAAAGGGTACAGTCAGCCTCCTTGTGTATCTACAGTTTATCTACACAGGGAGCTGATCCTCTTACACAAAGTCCATCACGTTGCAGCGACACGTTTCTACAGTAGCCCAGAGTGGACATCTAAACACTAGAGTGGTCCTTTCACATTTTTATAGCTGCTTTCAGACCTGCACTGAACATTGGGTAATCTGAAAATGTCTGCGTCAGAAGTTTTTTCATGCTAGCCCAGTAATAAAACCTCTGGACAATGAGCCCATGTGAGATGCCTGCAGGAGATTCTCCGGAAGACACAAGCGAGAGTATAATTGATGAAGTGTGTAAACCAGAACAGATACAAAACTGAAGGAAAATAAATAAATAAATAAAATATCTCAGCAAAAAAAGCAACAAAGATGTCAAAAGAGCGTTTCCATTCTCCAGAGTTATTGTCTGAAAACAGCTAGACACTTAGAATGGGAGGGTCAGGTGGGCGGTGCTGGTTGCAATATAACACAAGAGGTAACTTAACCTTGCAAACTGAAACTTTAACATGCTTGTGTTATCGAAATGTCTGGGCTGTACTGGAGCGTTATCATTAGTGAGTTCCTCAGCAGCTAGTGGTATCTGCTTTCTAGTGCAGATGAGCAATAATTACACAACAGTGTTGTGTCGTTAATGGAAAAGGGCCCAGTGAGACTAGATGTGCTCTAAATACCAAATTTGCAACTAAATGGGGGAGAAATGCCATACGGCTGTGTAGAAATGAGTCAGAGGGAGCTTAAATGGTATTAATTTGTCAAGTTATGGTCGATTAAACTAATTTGATAACCCAGAGGGAAGTGCAGCTAGAATAAACGTCAGGAACTCAGCAGGTTCTGTCAGTTGGAAGGTTGACATGCGCCACATGAAGTCAGCTCCAGCAGTAATCTTATAGAAGTGACAGATAATACTTATAACATAAAATACTGAGCATGCATGAACACGTGTGAAACCAGCTACACGCACACAACAGGTTAGCAGCAAGCACAGTCATTGGCACATTCATTGGGCACACACACACACACACACACACACACACACACACACACACACACACACACACACACACACACACACACACACACACACACACACACACACACACACTTGACACACAGAAGCAGAGTAAGCTGTGCGGGTAAGGAACGCTGAGAGGTAGATGTGATTGACAGGCAAATCGTTCCCACTGAAATACCCATTTGACAGAGAAAAGCAACAAATGCAGAGTTGAGAGCCAGCCACAGAAATGGCCTCAGAATACTTCATATTAAGGCAAACTTGAATGTTCTGTGAGACTTTGAGAGTGTCTGAGGTGAAATGTGGAGAAATATCACACTTGTGTTTTTTAATGAGGGTAATTAATGTTTTTTGTGCAAACCTGGGTGCCAATCACGAACATGCCTCTTTGAGGGCCTCATGCGGATGTCAGCTCTGTAGAACATTATAATTCCTACCCTGATCTTAAAGATTGACACTGTTCCAGAGCTCTACCATTGAGGGGAGAAAGGGGGTCTAAAATCTGCTTGGGTTTTTTCAGGAAACATTGTAACTGAACTGCAGGCGGTAGCAGTTGGCCTTAATAATGGTTTCTGCACTTTAATTGTTTGGAAATTCACCCAAAAACAGCTTTGCCTTGCAAGCCATTAATGCGACTATCCAGCGTCGTCGCTGAGAGAAGGGGAGGATGTGCCTGGAAGTACTGAGCAGAGGAGAGAGGAGTGCTATATAAAGGGATGTAGGGAGCACTGGAGAGGAGAAAGCCTCACCCAGCAGGAGGTGATGATGAAACAGAGTGATAATAAAGTGCACTTTACCATTTCCTGTTCCTCATTATATCCCATAATGCTGGTGTAATTAACCCCAGGAAATGTGGCTTCATTAGTCCCAGTACAGATGCAAACTAATTGGTCAAGTATAAACCATAGCTGAGATAATAAAGGCACAGTATTGAGATTAAAACAGAAATATCCCCACATGCTTGACATCACAGATGACGTGTGTTCCTACGAAAGAAATAAGCAGTGCTGAAAGAAAATTGAGACCCAGGTGAGACACAGTGCAGTGGTGTGAGCAAGAAGAAAAGCTTGTATTGAATGTGATCTTCCTCATTTGAGCCTCAGCACAAAGCCTGGTTCCAGTGAGTTTCCCGTCTGCTCTCATCTGCATCATGAAAAGAGGCTTTTTTCCTCTATAAAAAGCCTCATCAAACCTTATCTTTTAAAAACATGTAATCCACTGGGAGAAGCTGGACTTGTAGCCATTAGGCAGTGTCCTCTGTGCCTCAGCTCGCTGCTGCCTCAGCCTTTGTAGCTAAAGGCTGCGGTAAAGCTTGTTTCCATTCAGCTGGGAGAGCTGGTCAAAGCCGTGAGACAGAGCAGCTCCCAACCCTTTTTCCTTTTATTCACTGAGCAATATTTGACTTGTCTGGATAGTTTTTGGAAGATGTTGGGCAAAAACTCTCCGCAGAACGAGATCTTATGTTTTCCCCTGGTCTCCGGCAGGTTTGACAGCATTTTTGAGGAAAAGTTTGAAAATTTGGAAATGGAAAGTCTTAAATTGGGTAGAAAACAGGCGCGTCTCGCTGGAGGCAGGCTGCCATTTTTATGCTTGTTTGTTCCCTTCGAGCTGCTTTCTCTCTTCGCACACACTCTTGCTCAAACCATCTGCCATACAGGTCCTGTGTGACTTTACTTCAAGAGCTCTTAGTGGCTGTCTTCATCAGCTCAAGATCTGCTGCAGAAAAACAGCTTTAATTGGTACTGAGGGGGAAGAGAAGCAGCCGAGCAGAGACAAATGCTCACGTATTATCAAGAATTGCATTCAACACAGCCACACATTGGGAAAGGCATTTCATTTTGACAATATCGCAAATAAAACACATAACGATAAGATTATTAAGAGGAATGCCCTTCGAATTAACACTCTTTTATTAGGGCTGCTGTGAAACTCCATCCCCTGTTTCCCTGGACGCTATTAATCTCAGGTTTCATGCAGGTAAATCAACTTGTCTAGAGAAAATTGCCGACTGTAATATTTCACATTGCCCTGTCAATATCCCTGAGCCTTGAATTTGCACCAACTAAGCACAGTGCTCTGCAGCCAGACTTTAGATCGAACCAGCAAATGCCAGGACGCCAGTGAGCTGCGTTCAGGATTTTTTCGCTACATGACAAAAGGGAACACTACAGATTGCAGCCCAACAAGCTGGCAATTACACCATTTCACCAAGGCCACAAGGAAAGCTTTACTACAATTAGGCTGACAGAAATGGCCTCACTGACACGTTAGAGGAAACCAGGGATTCCCCACCTCACCCCCCCCCCCCCCCCCCCTTTTGCTTCTCTTTGCACTGTCTGAGATTGTGTTGTTTCTGAGGGGTTTTCAAAACATCAGCTTCTGTTGCAGCTCCAGCTTCGGAGACATTTTGCAGCCCATTAGCTGCTCTCTCAGCCCCAACCGCTACTCAGAACCAATGAAAGGGAGGAGTGGGTGGGGGTGGGGGTCGGGGGTGCCAACAGTGTGAGGGACAGACTCAAAGCATCTGGTGTAGCGGTACAGAGTTTATGTATTGATAAATAGCTCAGCATTCTGGGACAAATGCTTATTTACTTTTTTGGCAAGATTTAGATAGAAGGTACAAAGGATTTAAAATAGAAGATGAATGGCACTCGGTGGAGCTCATACAGGCCCGACAGTCGCCTTCGGAAACCATTTTCAAATCTGCTCGACCCCCATTTTTATTTGAATCTGCACCAAATTTAACACACCAAAAAAAAATTCCTTAAACATGTTTGACTTCTGTTTTTTTATCAAGATCACGCCTTTTTCGCTTGTGAAAATGTCAGAAAATCTTGCAATATAAAATAAAGGAATAGAAAAATTAAATTTATCAGGGTTTCTTTCTTGGCCGTTGTAACATTCTTTCACCGCCTTAAATGGAAATGTCTTCAGTGGTTTTTGAGTTATTTTGCCCACAATAAAACAAAAAAACAATCCAATTTAACAAAATATCTTTGGGCGGAGGTCATCCAAAACCACTAGTTGATAAAAGTACAAGTAAAAGAGATTTTTTTCAAAAAACATTCACCAAAGTTTTTAAAAAAAGCAATTATCTCCCAAAGAGGAGTTTGGCCTTCTCTTTTTTCCAGGATCGTCATGTTCAATGTCAGAAATGCACCGAAGACAAAGCGATCGCTCACCTTTCTGTCAAAATTTGCATATTCACATTTGCACAGTGTCCATCACTGGCGATCGGAGTCGCAGCTGAATAAATCACGTGTCCACTGGCGTCATTTGCACCGAGACTGAATGCTGATTGTTTCAGCATTCATTCCCAATAGAGACAAAAGCCAGATGTTAGCTACTGCTACTGAGGTTTTTTTGACCTGTAGAAAAGGGAATTAAATCCACTGGCTGCTGGCTAAACTATACAGTTAGCATGCTAACATATGAGAGTCATCTTATTCTCATTAAGAAAGCCATTGAGTGTATTCGCCTACATATCGAACTCAACCTGTGATATATTTTCTCTTTTAGAGGAATACTGATTTGAAAAATTAGGTAGTGACATGGAAGTAACTGTGGGTAGATAGGCTTGTTAAGTTGACCATAAAAAAGACATAAAGAATGCTACAACAGCTAAACTGTGCAGTCTCTAATATAAACCCTGCTGCCTTTATGCAAATCTGTAAGAGAGCAAGAAGCCCTTTGTCAGCACAAACAAAAAGCAGATACCAGTAGCAGATTGGATTATTTAGGCTAACCAGCAGATACATGCACCATCCAGTTTACAGTTGTCACGGTAGTTTAGACAAGACAGAGGTTTCCAGTGGAGGTGATGGAGTTAAACAATTTGCACGGCTGGCAGAAACACCATAATCAATCCAGAGATTATAGATAAGGGCACTAAAACCAGCCAAGCACAGCATTTTCCCTTATCACCATTACACCTTGCCCTCCTGCATCAGGTACAGCCAATTAAGCTGGGAGAGGATGCGCCAGCAGTCACTTCACATTGAGGAGGCCTATCAGAAGACTCCAAACACAACCCTGCTGCTGGGGGGGGGCAGAGAGAAGCTGGTTAAGCACAGGAATATGCAGGGAGGGAGCAGCGTGTACTGTTTTGCACTGCAGGTATATACTGTATGTTTATGCTTTTCCAAAAAAAAAAACACATGCATAGGAAAACAGATAGAATGGAGTGAATGATGTTTGCTCTGCTGAGTCTATATTCAGTCTACTGGATGGATGGCTGCTTGCAGCGCATCCTGAATGGACCAAGGACACACAGACCTTGCTCTCGCTTGCCTCACTTTCTCATCTCATTTAATCCATTCATACCCTCTTCTCTTCCGCCTTTCGCTGAGGAATATAATTCACATTGTGTAATGACTGAGTAGTAAGGAAAAGGAAATTTGTGGTGGAGGAGAGAGCTTGTGCAGGTGTTTTAATGTCCGAGCAGGGAAGGGCAGAGATGAGGTCAACATCAAGGATAACTCTCAGAATGAATAGAAATCTTTGCCTGCTGTAAATTCCCACTCTCTGTTGAATCCTAACTGGATTGGGGGCTGGGGGAGTGCCATACTGTTGCTCGCTTGGCAATGAAAAATTGATCACACAAGCTTCCATGTGTTGTGTGTCACCATCTCCTCCACCAGCAGATGGAGGTTAACCAGCTACATAAACCTCAAGTGCTTCATCTCAACCACAACTTTACACTTCTCTTCCCTGCCATCCCTTTGACACACAGCATGTGGTGTTTTGTATACGACTTGTGATACAACCACGCCAATTATATCGACATTTTGCCCCAAACCATCACCCTTCACGGGGCAGAGAGCAACTTCAGCAAGATCACTTCTTGTCTCAGAGCCACAGTGAAACTCTGATGATAAAATGTACATCTATATGCACATTAAGTAGTGCTATAGAGGCAGAGTGGCTGACACAGGTGCTTTCATGCTGCTTACAGGGCAAACCAGATGTCTGGCCATAGTGAGCACACACACACACACACACACACACACACACACACACACACACACACACACAGGCACACATGCAAACTAAGGACATAGACAAAGTGCTGCAGTGCTGCAAATGGAGTCTCGTTCAGCCTGTTTGATGAAGTGATTAAACTGCTCCTCCAAGAGCAGGAAGTCATTAATAAGAGCACAACATGGGGGGGTGAAATTTGAAACTAGAATGAAAAGAGGGGCTGTCACAGTGGGCGAATCCATCCACTGTCTGCTTAGACTACATGGAAACACATCCTACAAAAGCTGGAATGAGACAGACTGTAATAGATACTCCTTATCGGCTCCTCACTGTACACTATTGGAGTCAAAAGGGGGTAAATTGACTAAGTAGGTCGAGGCAAAACGGGTGCATGCAAAATATGCTAAATTCAAACTCTGATTGGCCACAGGGGTCTGTGGATGCTGCTTTCATAATTGCCTGCGCTTGATGTTTTTCTCCATTTCAACATTTGCTATGACATGCAATGTGAACGAGGGGAAAAAAGCTTTCTGGTGATTGCTCGGTGCTCCCCCACAGAGACTAGCATCGGACAATGGTTCCTTCCACATCAACACAAACGGCCAATCCGCTGTTTGCTGACAGAGTACACGCATGGATGGCTCTAAATCACGGTAGAGTGTGCGGCAGCGGTACTTACCCCGTTCACTGGAAAGGGTGGTGTCTGTCAGCGAGAGAGAAAGAGAGAGGGAGACAGGGGGCAAGGGGACAGAGGAGAGGAGACAATGATTAGAACATAATAGGTTTTAGTATAAGTGGCATTGCAATACTAAAGTCGCCGTAAAACAAAAGTATAAAACAGATCAATTATTCAGGATTAATGGAAAGTCAAAGCCAATAGCCAGACAGGGACATACAAAGAACGCAGGGCAGTTATTGGAGAAAATGTGCTGTCAAAACCAAGTAGTTGCTCGCATTTGTCTCTGTCTATTATTCAGGCTACACCATTTAACCACAATACAGTTTGTTTTCTCTCTTATACTTCTTGTCATTGCCTCAAGCAGTTGGATTCGTCATTATCTCCAAACGCTTTGTGTGATGTCTATGTTGCTCTTGTGCTCACTCACTGAAACACAAGAGAATTGCGGTATATTGCATATGCACATTGCATACACTTAAGTGTATCATTGTTGGCGGCATTTGCTACAGCATTGTCTCTGTTTATTTTAAATCTACAAAGCTTACAGCTAACAAAACTTACAAACATACCAACTATGATAATACGGTGTCTGAAGCTTGGGTTTCATTAATCCTATTTATTTATCCTGCATTCAAGCATTGCAGATATGAAAAGCAAAGGGAACAACTAAAGGCTAAGGCTTCCTGTTATGCCCAGGCCTGTATACTAGGATAAATGCTGTTTATTAGTAACTTGAACTTTGCTTCCTCACAAATGCTCGGTGAAATACAATGAAAGGATTTCAACTGCCCCAATTTTGAATCACACTGCACTATACTATACCTATACTATCTCAAGAAATGTTGTTTGCAAATGCCTTTAAATTGTGTGCTAACATTCATGGTCCCAGGAGTATGAATCTTTCTGACCTTTCCAATTCTTACAACTGTTGCGTGGATTGACATTTCAGTAATGTTACCTTGTAGGCATAAGCTTGTCAGCATTGTGTCATTGTGAGGATGCTGATTGTAGTATTCAGTGCTCTTGTTCCTTAGCACAGCCTCAAACATTTGCCAGCATGATAAAAGTCTTAACCTAGTTGAAAAGCATAATTCTACTGAATGTTGTAAGATAATGTTTCCTAGATTTGCTGGAGAATTCAAAGTTTTTATTGATGACAAAATGTGTCAATGTTGACACCAAAGTAATGGGAACATGTCACATATGACACAAATGGGACAATACTCTTATCCTACAATTCATCATCACTTTGAAATGATGAAGGATGTTTAGAAGATCGAAATATCTAAGGCAGAACCATTTACTGATACCTGTCATTCTTTATGAAGCCACATCACCTCCAAACAGGTAGGAAGACTTTTGAGAACCTGAGCTGGAACATTTTTCCCTCCAGACAAACAAAGACTTGAGTGACTTGTTGACCCTGAGACCCGGAGACACACACTGCTTGTTACGGATGTTTACCCCCTCAGCGGGTGCTTAACTTATCATATCCTCAAATCGTGTCTTAAATGGTGCAAATCAATACGTCCGTAGGCTGGTTCCAGTCTGGATACTCTCAACAGCACGTTTTACAATCGGGAAGAAAGCTTGCTATTCAGATCATGGATCATGACAGTGTGTTGGGTTTTTTAGGAGAGATTTCCCACCACTACAGCCTATAATGCCAAAGACAACATAAAAAATCCAATAAAAAATGTATACTCTAAGAAGGGAAGAAATTCTTCCACACTTGGAAGCTGTCATTAAGAGTTACGCGCACAAGGCGGCCTGTGAATTTGATGCCTGAATGTCTCTGATATTATTTAGTCCTGAACCAAATATATTTGACGGAGCTGCACTAAACAGCATTGTCCTTTTTCTCATCAGTGGTAATTAGATGTGCTTCTGTCTCTGCTGCATAGTTGAAATCTTGATATAATGTACAACTTAAAATGTGCCTCTTCTGCACATGCCTCCCTAAAACATATGGATTAAAAACATATTGGTGAGATATTTCCAGGTCAACATTTTAAATAATGAACGATATGTGTCAGGAGCCAGGGCTGGATGACTGGTCAGTGTAGTTGAATATTCTGAAGGATTAAGAGCCTGTAGCGTTCTTCTACTATTGCGTTTACTGCATACGGATTTGGATTGTTGCTAAATTATTAAAATGTGTATATAAAATGCATTCCCCGTCTGAAAAAAACGTCTTCGCCAAACGTATTAATTTACACAGATTTCTCTCCCAGCATTCCTCATTTCTCAACATGTATACTAATCTCTGTTTTCTTTTTGGTTGTGATGCACACTTTGCAGGGTCGATGACAACGTTTGGCCCCTTTGGTCAGACTTTATGCAGTTAGAGATCAAAATGCATGAATACCAATGATTTTTGTTTATTTTCACCATAAATCCATTCAAGTTCAACTTAAAATCTCTGCAACTTTTTGACTTGTTTACAAAAAAGCAAACACATCACTATCTAAATGAGTGTTTTGCTTGTAGACAGCCCGACGGTCTCCATTCAATCTCTCCATGTCTAAAGGCACCCCGCTCTATCCCAACAGAACTTCGCTCCGCACATGTTCAATTATTCATCTCCCTCTGTCAAGAATTCAGCTTTGCTAGCACTTGCCAGTATCCCCCACAAATTGGCAGAAGGGCTCATATTTGGCATATGGTGCAGAGCTGTGCTGCTTCTCCTTCTGTCTTCGGTTGGCCTGCTAGCACTCCCGAGGAGCACAGCAACACACTTGCATGCAAACTCAAACACACACACACACACATACACAATCAAAAATGCTTGTACAGGCGCCAACGATGATGCACCATGTCCATCAGTTTTGTTAGTGAGATCCCCCAACTGAGATTCTGGGATTTTGTCCACAACCTCTTCGCAACAGGTTTTAAGTTTTTCAACAGTAGCACTTTACATGCTGTAACAGCCAAATTAGCGACAGCCTCCTATTAACAAACAAGGCAATACTCAAAAATAAATTTTTCTTGTTGCCTCTATGTGAACATCAAGTATAAACACAGTGACTTCAGAGAGTAAACAGGTCTTTTGATCAACCCATGCTCATTTGACATCTTTCCTGTTTGAAGTTGGACACAGATATACAATTTGTTGACAGCGCAACTGTGAGAACACAAAGTTGTCTGTTTTTCTGAATTTACAGATGCAACAAATCTAACTGTATCATCACAGACACTCAGCCACCACGCTTACATCCACACATTCCTGAGTAAAGGGCAACGAAGGCAGATAAACACCAAAGACCTGCGTAGGTGCACAATCAAATGTTTGGAGGCCTCAGTAAATCCACATCTTCACTGTCATTTACAGGCTTTTTTCACAGAAAGCTTTTTAACTTGTCACGATAAGAGAAGCATGGGCGTAAATGACATTGATGTCTGAATTTAATTTTGCTTTCTGCTGAATTATAGCTTAGAGCCATTGGTAATGACAAGTCAAAATGTCTGCTGTGGAAAAAGACCTGTTAACAGAGATGAGGCTGGTATGGTACACTGACACCTGCACTTCTGACCTTGTGGATAGACTTGTTCAAATATGTCGTTGTTCTCCTCTCGCTGAAACCAAACCCTGACCCTGGATTTCTGTTTGCAGAAACAAAAACTCTAGCATGCACAATCATAACAAAGGGTACATCATTTATTGTTGTACATAACTTTCAGATTTTCAAACACAAAATTAAGGAATATTAGGTTATACCATCAACTGCACACCCGGAGTTCCATTAACACTACCACAAAGAGAAGAAAGAGAAGATTTACTCCCGAAAAGAGCAGAGGCTTTGTTCTAATGTCACACAGCCGGTTTTACTTTAAAACCATCATCAGAAGCAACAGGTCACAGGAAACAAGAGCTAATTAATTGCGGTTACAGTTGATTGATCATTAGCTGAACCGTTCTCAAGATTTGTTTTACACAGACTGATAAGAGATTTAAGGAGTTAGTAGATAGATTAGAATCCCTGTTTACTGACACAATGACTCTCGGTCCTGGCAGTATGAATAAAATACATAAAAATAAAAATAAACGTGATATGGATTGTACAGTAATATTTATTTTCCACTGTGCATACCCAGTGTCATTTTTACGATCTGAAATGTGGCTTTTATCCTCTGACATCGACCTCTGCACACAACAGATATAGTTTGTATACCATTCTAATGTAGGAAAACACCATTATCACGTAAAGTGCTGTCCATAGATGCACTCTGTGAATGTGTGTGTGAATGGGTGAATTGCAAACTGTACTGTAAAGCGCTTTGAGTGGTCATCAAGACTAGAAAAGTGCTATATAAATACAAACCATTTACCATTACTGCAGCCAGCTCAGCTGATATGAGGCAAATTTGGTTGTTGCATTGAAGATAATTTACAAAAGTATTAATTTTCATGACATTTTACAATATAGGCAGGAGTTAAACATTTTTTGCGATAGATCAATACCACATAAAGCCTCCAAATACTTTTAACTTTATCAATGTTCTTTTTAAAATTAAAGAAAACTCAGCAGCACAGAAACAGGTACGTGCCCTGTGACAATCCTGAGCCGCTTGTCTCGTCTCTGCTCTCTCCAATGAATAAATTACATTTTCAGACAAACGCCCGGCATTCTTGCGTGGACCACACTATTCGTTGTCTTTTAATTTCATCCAGCACATTTGACCTGCCTCTTTTATGAAGCTCTGCGCTGCTGTGAAAAGAATAAGTGAAAGCAAGTGATGATGCAGACTCCCACGCATTACAAACTCATCCTGGAGGTCACAGTTACTTATTTCCTTCATCAGCAATATAAAGAGAACATTTCAAGCTCTCAAAAACCACCGAATTACATCTGCATTGTCTGTTTGCTAACCTTTCTCTGCGCTCAGCAATCCTCACTCTTCTCATGGCTGACAATCGAAAATGTGCCTGATGCCGCTACATTAAAACGGCCACAATTCCTGTGCATATGGATTTAATTAACTAAAGAATTCTTACGCACTTTTATATATAATAAAATTAACTTTTCTTATCTCCTGTCAACTTTCTATCTATCTCAGATTCTTTAACACGCCATTCGTTTTATAGCATACTCCCTTCCTCATCTCTACCATTATCTTTTTATCCTTCTTCACTCATCCCTATACCCACAATTGTCCGTCCATTTCCCTCATTCCGTCATCCTCCTTTCTTCATCCGACAACCCTTATCCAACCCTCAGGTGGACAGAAGCCTGAGATGGAACCCCTCCCTGCACCCAGTCACCAGTGCATCCTCCCAGACCAGCCTATGAAACGCAATGTCCTTTGTTTTCTCCTCAACATCCAATACATCAATTTCTAATTCAACCTTTAAATCACATATTGTAGGGGTGTTTAATATCACTGTCTCTATCACACACACACACACACACAAACACATCCCATTCACACCTGTAGGCTGGAGGAAACGAAAACTCTCTCTACCTCCTGAGCCACAGCCGCGCCTCTCAAAGAGAAAGGTTTTGACCAAACACATAGTGAAAGGCAGGAAAAATATCTGCAACACACAAGCAATGTGTGATATCACACATAGACACACGCAAACTGCCACCTGCCACGTGAGTGAGCGTTGATTGATGTGAGAGCTTGTTTGCTTGTATACAGATGCGTCCTCACGCCAACTCTTCCTGTTGCCCATATAATGACTAATAACTGGAGAGCATTTTCAGCTAATGAATAATACATTTAACAATCTAATCAAATTAAACAAATGAGTATGTCTGGAAAACTATTAATCAGAGAGCAAACGTGTATTTACAAATATAACGCTGGCACAAACAATCAATTATTCATAAAGTGAATGCTGGGTAAGTGGGCTTCTTCCCGGGTGAGATGCTGCCATAATTGCAGTGGGACTACAGGAGTGCCGGCTGGTGTGTGTGTGTGTGTGTTTACAAGTGTGTAAGTGTGACTGCATGTGTGCCAATGTGTATCTGTGTGCTCACACACACACACACAGAAACACACACACACACTTCTCCCCATGCGCCAAACTTCCCCCAAACACGACAAGAACAGGCAGAGTCGGCTCATTACTGCCTAATGAGTTGTCTGATTAGTGCCGAATACAAAAGCCTTATTGTGGAGCGCTGTATGTTTATTTTGATTAATTATTATAATAACGTGACTGAATAAAAGCACAATGACCTAGGCGTTTCATTGTGTTTGGTAACAGGACCCCTGTGGAGGTAGCAATCGTATACATGTAAAGGCTCCTTTATGCTTCTACGTATCCGTTTCACGGAGAGGGACGCACGGAGACCAGAGAGTCTTTTTGATTTATGCCTTTCCGACGACAATCCGTCTGAAAACAATTCACCGCCAAACAGTAGGTGGCGCTACGGATGACGAGCTCAGAGAAGCCTACCCCATTTCTGGGAAGAAGAAGTCCACGTGTGTTTATTTACCTCTGTTAGCTTGCCTCCCACACACTGAACCATGGGCAACTAACAGAACTAAATAAAGTGACACCCAGCGGGTCAAAATGCTGATGTTATCGTTTCTTAGCGCAGCGGTTCCCCGGTCTTGTTTCCGAACTGTGTTGCTGATTCCACAGCTTGAATCTGCTTGAGGCTACATGTGCCTTGAAGCTACCCGGAGCTAGCTAGCTTCCCCCCCAGCTTAGGGCGTTTCTCTGTCCGTTTCTGTCCGTGTCATAAAAAACGGAGAAGTATAAATCGGCCTTAAGCCTCAATGCATGCTCACCACCAGAAGAGGCTCTATTCTTGACGCGTGTTTTTTTTATGTTTGGCTCCCGACATGTAATTCAACCTGGAACTCTGTATGATTATGATTGAGGAAATTGCAATTCTTTCATTTGTAATATTTTTCTCTATAATACCAAGAGCCATATCAAAGCTTACCTATAAATCAATATGGGGATTCATGAAGTATGAAGGAGGACAGTGGTGGAAGATCCTTTACTAAGCAGAAAATGATACAAACCTATACATTCTGTATTTGCAGCTGCACACATCAATAATTTTATATCCACTAGGAATCGTGTGACGTCCAGGGATTTGCTTGCAGTGACAAACCCAGACAGAATTATCAGCTGACTCTGCAGTTTCTGGCAGTTTTAAAGCTTTATGAAGCATTTCAGCATTTTCAGCTCATTGTCTCAGTTTTATGGGCTGTAAATTTACTGTTTTATTTCACTTAGACTGCTCTCACCACCATCATCTCCACCAAAATACGATGATAATTTTGGATGATGTAGTTAGCCGTGTATTGCATTATATTATTCAGCTTACCTTCATTGATATAAATGGTGTTCAGAAAATAACGGAATCCCCTGTTCAACAGCACCAGGACATGCAGCCTCCAAAATGACCATGCAGTCAAATCGACACCCCTCTAAAACTGATATACCTTTCAGGAAGCAGGGATCCACTGCAGGGATCCATGAGATCAAGTAAGGTGTACTTAATAAACGGCCGACTGAATGTAAATTAAAGTGCAGAGAAAAGTCGGACTTTTTCTACCGCTGCCAAAAGTCAAAACTCAACTTGCAAAAGAGAAGTATCGATT
Organism: Limanda limanda; assembly: GCF_963576545.1. NCBI lineage: Eukaryota > Metazoa > Chordata > Actinopteri > Pleuronectiformes > Pleuronectidae > Limanda > Limanda limanda. Next base: position 17,336,724 of record NC_083639.1, read on the forward strand.
GTGAGTGAAGAAAAACACAGTTTAAAAAGGTGTGAGCAGTGGAGCATCCGATGCACAAACACCCGTCTGTTCTGCTGTGAGTCATGACCCCCCCCCCCCCTCTTGGACGTTGTGTCGACAACATGTCAAGAGTTTCAGCTGGCATCCCCGACTCCCAGGGTCTGTGGAGGGCCATTGTTTGTGATTCAAACAGCTTCTTTGGCGACCGCGCGTCTTTCACTCCTCTGATATTTGGCAGGCGTGCTCCTGTATATCTGAGTGTGTTTTGCTGCAGAATCTGGGTCGATTAATGATACCAGGCAGCACACTGGGGGACACATGACTTCCTCTCGTGACTCGTTCTGATGACTAAAAAGGTTTAGTTAAAGTAAAATGTTTGACTGCACATTTGTAGGTCTTTTGGTCATAAATATTCACTTTGATCAACATGTTTCTACTTCAAAGGAAATATCTGATTAGTAAAGTTTAGTATGGATCACATGCTTTGAAGCAGGTTTTGCTGTAAACATGAGATCTGTAATTACTAATGTTGCATTAATACAGTCGGAGTAAAAGGGCTTGTTAGTGTTACGCCTTTAATGCACATCTTGAAAAATGTAGATTTCCATTTAACCAAATAAGGTAAAAAAAAAATATTAACGTAAACTGTTATTAATGTTATAAAATTTGAGCCTGTGCTTGGGAATAAGACCAATTTACTCTCCCTTTATCTTCCTCTCTCTCTCTCTCTCTCTCTCTCTCTCTCTCTCTCTCTCTCTCTCTCTCTTTCTCTCTCTCTCTCTCTCTCTCTCAGCAGCCCTTCTCAGGGAGTGTAACTGAGAAGGGACTGTATTACTTGAACTGTTGCCATGTACACCCTTGAAATTAGAGGTAATGGTGCACTTCAGGAGACTGCTGTTACACACACCTAACAACACACGTAATCACTGCTTCCTTTCTTCAGAGTGAAGTGTTGATTACGTGCCCAGCAATCCAAACAATAAGGACATATTGAGGATGATGAAGTTGAACAGAACTTTGTGATTTCGCGTGTTACTGACAAGCAGCTGGGTGAGATTTCACTCTGCTTCACATATAGCTCTTTCTCACACCTCCTGTTTCCTCACAGTACAACTGTCTAAACAGATCTTCTCCCTATTGTCTGGTAGAGAAAGTTTCTGATTTGAATGCAGTTTCCTCATGAGATGTCAATTAAAATCTTCTCCATCAGGGAGCCTGTCAGGAGTTGATCCAATAATTACCCTAGCTGGGCACGAGTTTAGACAAATAAGCTGCAGTGTGTTAGATAGAGGTATCAATAAATCCACTGGTTACCTTGTTTACAACAAAGTACTGTGTGTTTGAACAGGAAGTGGAAACTTAGCTGCTTATCCAAGTCTCTCTAAAAGGTGAGGCAGACGTGACGACCCTCTCAATCACAGGGTTAGATCAAGCATTTTTTAAGTGCTTTTGATTAGAATTTTAAATTACAAAATTTTGTTTATAGTGACAATAATTAATATGGTAATTTGGTAGATCAAATTTGCAATGCCCTAATGTCCTGAGGTCACAGACTTCCCACTCTGCAGTGAACTTTTAACTTAAAACAATGGGACAGGCAGTGGAGCAGGGGCGGATCCAGGGGGGACAATTGCCCTCGCTGAAATCCGATTGGCACCTGATGTGACTCTGTTCTCTCCGTACATTTTTTAATAGTAATAAATATGATAATGTTTTTTTAAGTACGCAATGGGATGTGGGACAGGTTTCTAAATATATTCAGTGAAGTGGGGCTTTGTTAAAGAGCTAAAAGTAAAGGAATGACTTAAATGTGCACCTTACTAACTTGAAAATTGTGCAGGGATCGTTGAACATATAATTGGCCCTTCTGTTGAAATTGTGGCTCCATAAAGACCCTAACTTAGAAAAATCCTATATCTGCCACTGAAATGGAGTATCACAGTGAAGAGAGAAAGAAAGAGTGAGAAATGTTGATTTAGCACCAATTGTTATTCATTCTGACCACCGGCAGAACACATGTGCACCAGCCATCAAAGTCACAGTCGTAATTGTCTTGGGCTTCATTGTTCATAACCTCTATAGCCATATCAGTCCTGTTCTACAGTGTGTCTGCTTTAATGCAGGCTGTTTGCTACTAGACCCTAAATATAAAATGGATCTGGCTTGTACTGAGCTATTTGTACCTTCCCTCTGCTAACGTTAAAGCACCCTCCCTGGAGGCTAAACACATTTACTGGGGTGACTCAACCTTAATGTTTATGCGCTGTATGGAGTGACCGATTAATTGTTGCAGCCCGGTAGGTAGTTTCTTTTCAGCATGTGAACTTTTTCGCATTTGTGTGTGTGCACACTGGCAGCCACTCATTCTCAACATCCATACATGTTCCTCGAGTCAAAACAAGCAATTTCAGCTTCTGTCTGAGGATTAAATCCAGATGAATATACATGCACAAAGCTCACTCATAGACCCAGAAACCGCCATGAATCACAGTGCATAAGGCACACGCTGTCTCTGAATGCAGCCTCCCAACGTACAAGAGGCAAAAAAGGGGGGGTGGGGTGGGTGTGGGGTCCCTGCTGTGATGAACTGGTGCTGACACAGCCAGATGTTTAGTTAAAATGCAGAGCCCCGATGTGGGATGGAGGGAGGAGTTGACATGTGCTTTGGGGGCTTTAGGCAGCCAAGTGCTCCTCTGTAGTCGTCTTGTATCTCTGTAGGCAGAGTGTGAATGCTTTATCTCGAATGATTTGCATTCGGCTGAGTGTGCGCCTTTGCGTGTGTGTGTGTGTATGTGTGTGTGCGTGTTTGTGTGTGTGTGTGTGTGTGTGTGTGTGTGTGTGTGTGTGTGTGCAATTATCTGGCAATTTACAGTAAATGTAAGAACAACCCTGTGTCTATGCATGTCTGTGTATGTGAAGAGTGATACGCTGAATATACATTATGTCTGAGCTGAGGTCTCGTGTTGCCGTTTCCTCTCTGTGGACTGTGTCAGAGCTGGAGGGCGACAGACTGCACAAGCTCACACAGGGTGAAGCAAGGATCTCTCTCTCTTACACACACACACACACACCCAACACACTGCTGACTCCAAGCCCCCACACGCATGCACAGCCTGACACTGCTTTTTTGGGGTAGAGCAATATCCCCATGGCGGAGATTCTGCAAATATGATGGAGTTAGATGTGGCATTGAAGAAGCAATCATCCATGTCTTGTGGATGAGATCACATTACCAACTGACAGCATCAACAGCCAGTCATCATCATCGTCATGATCGCTATCATCATCGTCATCAACGCCATCTACGTCGAGGGTTTTGGTGGAATGCTGAGCCATGATGGTGCGAGTGACAGAATGTCAAGTGTCGGATAATGCGGACATTAAATATAAACAGGTGTTTATAGGCAGGCAGGTGGCGGACGATGGTCTATTGACACCCACGCATTTTGCACTGTCTTTTTCCCCTCTCTTTTTCTCTGCCTCCACACTCTGCCATCATGTCCTCCACTATCCAAACTAATCTTGTTTCCCAGTGACTCGAATTAAATAAATGTCTGCCATTAAGACCAGTGAAGGATGGCGGCGGGCCTGGAGAGATCCAGAGTTGGATAGGTCGGGAGAGGACAGGAGGTGCTTAGTTAAGACCTTCCACAGAGGATGCGATAGGAGAAGTGGGCTCAGAGAATGGGGCTTCACAGCTTCCTATCTCCTCACTCCACTTTTGTGAAGTGCCCATAATCTGCACATAAAAATGTACGTAGACTTCGACGCCGAAAAAAAGTGAAGCCAATGCCGAATTTCCCTGAAACGGTATTCTCTGGAATGACCAGCAGTGGGCGACTCCAGTGGTTGCAAAAATACAGCATGATGTTTATTTTGTAATGTATGGTTCCATTTATAGTAAAATAGACGATCAAGCAGGGCACGCATTAGGGTGTTGATATTGTGTGATTGACAGCTAGAGAGCAGGTCTTAGGTGCAGGTGGGAATGGTCAGGCTCCACCGCCCATGCCTCCATATATGGCTATACTTCTGGTTTTTGTCAGAACCATTCGGCACTGTGTCAGCTCATCACCCTCTCACAACCCCTCCCTGCAAACCCATTTCCACATTAAGCCAACAAAAAGGACACTTCAGCTCACTAAGCAACCAACCCACCTCAGCTCTGTCATATACCCACTGGATTCTATTGACAGGCAGCAGCTAACGGGCACTGTGAAGTATTTCCCATCCACCTGGGACTCATCCTCGCAGTCAAATCTGTCCAGCGTGGGACTATTAGGAGGCGACTAAAGGCTGCCATCAATCCCTTTGGTGTCTATTTGATGATCCCCACATGGATATACTTCATTGCTCGTCTTAGCTAACCTGCTGCATTATTTTAACAATCTCCCTTGGGTCCGTTATGGGGTCTATTATATGCCTGCTGGAGGAGCTGTGCAGGACATGATGAGATGCATGCCGGCACATAGTCGCTCCTTCCTCAGACTCCCTGTACCGTGTTCTGCTGCTGGTTATTTAGCTGTGGCTACCAAGTAAAAACAGCTTTTTACCAAAACAGGAAGCACTGCATTGAAACGCAAGAACAGGTGAGTTTGTGAGGTCAGAATCTGAGTGCTGGAACCCACTTTATGACTGCAGAGGGTGTTTGATCTCCATCCAAGAGAACAAAGCACACACTGCTTACTGCAAGGAGATATGTCTTTAAGTGGACGTGGCGTTTCGGTGATGTATGGAGAGGTTCAAAGTCTTTTAACTGGAATTCAGCATCCCTTTTTCACGTCTTACGGCTTTGATTTAGAGGCTCTTTTTAGCAGACCAAGGCCACAAAACCCTCCAACTGACCCTGCGTGCTGATTTGCTCCCTGGAGATGTCAAATGTACTTGACAAACTGGGAGAATTGCAGCAACTGGTCCATACAAACGTCCTCTGAAAGGACCTATGAGAGCATTTGACAAGTGGAGGCACAAATCATCTGTCCTCAAGCCTTTTTTCTGGAGAAAACCCGGCCAGGCTTTGAAGTGCACCATCACATCAACCACACTGTTTCATGCTGACCCCTCTAAGCTTCTTAAATGTCAATGGTTTATAAATGTCATGGTTCTATAAATAAACCATTAATATCCGTGATGTATTTATGGAACTAAAGACAGTTTTTTGGCAATGAAAATCCAGAATTAATTCAAGTAGGTCAGAATTTTTGAAATTGTAAAGCTAAACAACAAACATGGATTAAAGGCATCTAATATATTTGTATTATTACCTTTGTTCCCAAACCCTGAATATTTAAAAATTTAAAGGATTCTTCAGGACTGGGTGATACTCATTCATGCAGTTTACAACTCGTAAAAAGTCTGGACCAACACATGTAACCAACAGAAATATAGCTTCAGTTTGGTGTTTTTGCACCTATGAGTTTGAAGTGGCTCTGCAAAGGTTTCTGTGTTTTGCTCCACCGTCTTTAGTTGTACTTCAAGGGAAATGGTGGCAAGCAAACCTGGGCGAGTGGGTCACCTAAAAGCATGAGCTAAGTTCTGAGCACTGAGACGGTGAGAAGGTCAAACTGAGCATTTAGTTATGTGAAAGCACTAAGTGCACTAAGTGGACCGAGAACACACTTGAAACCCCTCTTGTGAGGGGCTAAGGTAGCACTTAGGGGCATTGCTTTTTAGCACTTTCTGCCACCCGACGCGTGTGTGTGTGTGTGTGTTTGTGTGTGTGTGTGTGTGTGTGTGTGTGTGTGTGTGTGTGTGTGTGTGTGTGTGTGTGTGTGTGTGTGTGTGCGCATGACTACCTGTTCATCAAAGCTTTTAAATGTTCATTCATTTTGCACGTCCAAATGATATAGAAAGATTATAACTGTGACCAAGATGCATGGAAAAGATTATGCTAGTTTAGTATGGGACTGAAACACAAGCTACTTCAGTTTCTGCATGGCTCAAAAGTTGTTGTTTTTTGTTTGAATAACAATAACTGGGACATATTTACTATGAAAATCACAGTGTACCTTCTCAATCTTGTCAGCCACAAGACACCTGTGAAACTGTAAATCCTGCTCTTTGTTCTTTCTTTGTGTGCGTCCTGCTGCGAGTTGTGCGTCTGCTGTGTCTCCGCAGCATAAAAATGAGGCATCAACACAGACTTTGGCTCAAAGGTGTGCACACACACACACACACACACACAGACCCATTTCTTACTATTATTGTTAAAGAACAGACGGACAATTGGACTTCACGACTGCTTCAAAGGTAAGGAGTCGCCCTTGATTTGCTGTATCTCTGGTATATCATGCCAGCACATCTGAATTATTTATACTTTTTTGCTCACAGTTGCTGTACAATAAAATGTAGCATGGTGATGTTGATGGAATATTTCAGTCTTAATATCTCTCTACGTGCTGCCGCCTTGTACCAGAAACCAAGTGCTGGATGCCAGTGACCATTTTGGTGACAAGACAAAATGATATAAACTACTCTAATACAGTAAAATATAACATAAGAGTAAATAACATAACGTAACACAACTTGACGTGTCATAAAGTAACACAACATGACGTAATGTAACGGGACATGACATTAAATTACATAACAGAATAAAATACTAAGTAACATAACGTATCGCAACACAACGCAAGGTAACAACTCATGACGAGACGTAACCTTCTGTAACGTAACACAAAATCACATAACATTACATAACACAACATAATATAACATGCAATATCGCACGACAAAACATGACATATCCTAAGACAAAACAACACAAAATAAAACGACTTGATGCACCATGACATAACATGACAAAGTCAAACACAACATAACATCACAGTACTGATATGTCTGAAGCCAAATCATTTGAATTGAGGTGATGTTTTTGTAGCTGAACTACAAGAAGTAAGAAGTAAGACATTACTCATAGAAACAGACAAACATCAGCATTAAGAGTTTGTCAGTGTGTCAGACAGTAAGTCATGGCTCCCTGGGGCTTTCACTGAAGTAACACAACCTCTCACTGACATTACAAGTCCTTGGTGCTAATGTCCTAAACAGGGACTGTATTTAAAAGGAAAACCAAATCAATTAAACAAAACAATCAAACCTTAATCCAGTTAAGAGATATCATGCTTGTCTTTTTTATGATGTGCGTTGCCTATTAGGCCGATGACCAGACCTGCAAATCCTGTTAGGCTCTTTCTACCCATGCAGAACTAATCATATTAGGGAAGCGACAATTTGTATCAGTTTGGATTTCAAGCAAATCGCAATCTCTAATGCTGAGTTCCATCCTCCAATCGGAGCCCGACAGATCACAGACAACCACAAATCACATCATGTTATTTAAGCTCTCATTTCTTCTTCCATTTTTTGTTCTCAAACGCTCCTTTTCTTCCATGTTCTAGTCTTCTGTTCAGGCTTTGCTCTCTAGCGACTAGGCCCCACTTCACGTGTTCAGTTCTCGCTTTTTCATCAGATGACAACAAACAGCGTCTACTAAAGCCACCTTGGAAGCAGATAACTGCGTATGCATGTTGTGCTGTCATGGGTCTTTCTTTATAACCTTGGTGAGAGGAGCTATTCAATAAAAGCACCCTTTGTGGAGCAGATATCACTGTGCTGTATTATGGGTGAGAGGAAAGCAGTGAAATTCCATCATCTCCCCATTTGAGTCTTGTATAGCATCAATAAACTACAATGTGATCTGTTCCAATACCACTGCAGAAACTGAATAAATATATTTGCCATTAGAGGAAATACTGTATTCTTGCAGCTGTGAGGTGACGCTTCCATAGACTTGGATACAGATATAAAACTCCTAACTTTTTATTTGATACACATATTTATTTGATGCACACCACGCAGCAGTGGTGCACTGTTATTCTGGCCCTAAGAGGACTTGTTGGAAAAATCCAACTTTTGTGTGTTCAGGAGGGACAACAAAGATAGAAAGCACCCCTGTGAATAAGAACAGAGTTTGTCTGTTCCCATGCCTATTTACTTCGGCTGTTCTACATTTCAATAAAACAGTGAGCAGACTTCAGTGTAGAGGTACTGCTTAATACTTTGGGGCTTTTTCAGCAGCTCCAAGTGTCAAATCTTTTATTTATTCTTAAAATTTGAGGAGAGAAAACTAGAATCCTCTGATTCTGGGTCTTGGAATGAATTAGCATTTGTGCAGGTTGGTGTTTTTTTCTTTAGACTGCTGCCTGGCCGTGCACGGGCATTTATGCATCAACACAGGACAAACCCAGGCAGACAAACAACAGCTCCAGCCCATCTAATAACAGTGGGGCTTATCAGCCGCCTCTGCCTCCTCTAATTTCCATCAGTTTTGACAAGCCCATTAAATGAATCTGGGACCAAAAATAAACATGTTTGTGTTGAGCCGAAGTGACAGGCAGTGATCACACCTCCCAATGTTGGAGAGAGAGAGATATGACAACTTTTAATTAAAAACACTGGCCCCATGCACAGCAGCCCGGACATGATAAACAGGACTTTAGCCTCCAGCGCACGAATGCATGCGAGGCTGCCGGGGCACAGTGGGATCCAAGATGCAGGACATTACTGCCATTGATGATCATTAACAAGGAAGCGGAATATTCTGGAAGATTCATGATGTGAGTGTTGGTAGAAGGATTACAGAGCAAGCCTTCGCCTAATCCTGATCTAATAGTAATGAGTTTATTATCCTCCTCCACGGGTATATTAGTTAGTGGGTAAAAGGAACAGGATCCATGATGAAGAGGACTCTAGGCTTTTCTTTCTTTTTCGCTTTCACACCACTCGCTCGTTCCGCATCCCACACTCCTCATCAAATATGAAAGGCAGAACTGTATCTTTTCGCCACAGTTCATAGCATGTCACATCTCTTGGTCTTGCAGTGCGTTGCCTTAAACAGGCCCTGTGGGAAGCGCTCTTCCAATTTCCAATAAAAGAGAGATGCACCAGCACAGCCTGTAGAATCCTCGGTGGACCGGGCAGGACAACACGGCCACGGCGAGGGGCAATGTCAACATTCGGGGCCATTGACGACACAACACCTATTATTCTCAGGGTGACATCTTTATCGGCAGGCATTGTCATCCACTGGAAGAACACAAAGACCCCAACCCCCCATCCCTCTGCCTGTCAGCGGCACAAAAATCTGTTTCCATGACAATGCCGGTATCCAAACTTCCAAGTCGTTTCTGTCACACAGGCTGACATCAGGTGAGCTATCATTACTTTTTTTCCCATCTCCACCTTACTTCTGCTGCTTTTTAGTTCCACTTGTTTTGCCTCCCGTTGAGTTGTCTGCTGCTATTACTGCCCCTATCTATCTTCTCCAGATGTGACTCCTCCTCTCTCTCATTTTCATTTCATTGATAGCTATTTATTTCTCAAAGCTGCACCCCTGGGTTAAGAGAGGAACGAGAGAAGAATTAGAGGCACTAACTTCCAAATGACTGTGAGTTAAATCTCTATCCACCCAAAAGTGAAAAAGCAGTTTTCGTGACTTGAGATCTTTCCCTCTGCGACGCCGAATGCTCCGGCTGTTATGCAAACATTTTTCCGTCTTCTTTTTCTGCTCTGGACTCTGCATCCCTGACATGTTGTGAAGAGGTCTATAAGATCATTATTTTTCATCTGTTTGCCAGGTGGGGCCTCCTACTCGTCAAAGCTACGTAGAAAAACATGATACCTGGAGATGAAAAGTTGAAGTGTGAAAAGGTGTAAGGAAGGAGGAGAGGCAGGGGGCAAGAAAGATGAAGGTCCTTTCGGCGATATATTTATTCTTTTCATATTTTATTCTCAATCCTTATTTGCCCTGCTCCGGGTGAATGTCACAGTAGTGGGAGCTGGCAGGAACAAGTTATTATAAAAATCTGAACATGAAGCATATCGCCCTGTTAGGTCAAAAATGCAAAACGAGCAGATCATGGGGAATAAGCCGGAGTTGGTTATCAATGCTGTGGCTTGAGCGCCTATTGCAGCAGTTAAGTCCCTGCCACGACAGGCTATGTGACCAGGAGCAGGGCACAGGCTGCTGCCCACTACCAGACCTGCAATTACAGTCACTTGTGTCTTGTATGATGAAATGAATCATTACCGCTGCAGCATGAAAGTGCATAATCTGGCCCTCTCCCAGCTGTTCCCCCGCGGGGACTGATTTGCGATTGCATCTGAAGATAGAAAGCACATTCAATCAACAATGCAGCTTTCAGCTTTCAGGCCACCCAGCTGAAGGGCTTGAGGGATACAAGAGATCAATGGAGATAAATTAATTACTACACTGCCAAATGGGAATTCTGTGTAACCAGAGTTACCATAGAAACACAAAACTGCACGGCAGGCTACGTAAATGATATTGAAGCTTATATCTGCACTGCTTCAAACTAGGTCCAGGGGAGGTCTCCGAGTCGCCCGTGGCATGCCGTGATCATTTGCTGCACCAATAACATTAAGAAATGCCCACTGGTCTGACGCAGAGGAGCAGCTGGTCGCATGGGAGACATTTAGTGAAGTGTTTCAGAAGCAATGCTCAGATACTGAAGCTAATCAAGCAAAAACTAATGACGCCTTGCCAGGGAGGTTTGTGTCCTATTAGTGTCAGTGTAACTCGTGCAATTCATGACATGAAAGAAAATTAGAACTGGAAGTTAGTGAGATGAAAACAAAAGAAGAAAGGGCAGATATGATGAGACGCTGTGGCACCGCCGTCCACTCCCCCTTCAGCTGGCTCCACATCCAGTCCACAGCAGGGCCCCGGCCGCAAACGCGTTTCCTCCCGGCACACTCATCTATAAAGAGTAGCGATGTGTCGGCCGCCCTGCCTGCCTGAGGGCTACATTTCCTACAACAGTAATGTCACACAGGCAACCAATGAATTCCAAAAGAGTACAATCAAGGGAGAAACAACCCCTGCCACTAACATCGCCCTGGCACTTGCCGCCATTCCTGCTACTTACACAGGCAATATTCCAAGTTGTTGTTTTGCTTCCATCAAGTTTTCCATTAAAAGTGACATTTCATCTAAATCAAGCCCTTGGGGTGGGGACCCAGACAAAAACTAAAGGAGATGAGGGATGGGGGGGGATTCTCACGTCCTGCCGCGTGCACAGGCGCCGAGGTCTGTGCACGCGGGCCCGTGTGTGCGCCTCCAGCACCTCACTGACTCCATAATCAGGGCGAGTGTCATTATTTGTAGCCATCAGTGCAACATCAAAGCAATTACATGTGTCTCTGCATTCAGCGTGGTTATTAAAGCAAACAGCACGGTCATTTATCTGAGGTGTGTAAACATCACAGCTCTCTCTCCCCCTACTGTCTCCTCATACGCTGCCGGCTTCACACCACTGAGATACAATTCACAACTAAACCCACAGCAGTGTGTGTCTGCGCGTGTGTACGTGTGAGGGTGTGCAGGAGTACGATGTGGAATGGGATGTGTGGTGGCACTGGGTGACTTCAGTGGGGCTAGCAAGACATTTGAAATAGACTCCATTCTGTCCTCGATACATATGAATCATTGTTCACTTGTCACTTTGCCACTGGAGCGGGAGGCTGACAGAGACACCAAAGAGGAGAGGAAATGAGTAGAGGCGAGGAGGTAGGGGAATTAAATGAGTAACAGCTCCTGACCAAAAAACTCTTCCTCTGGATGGGTTGAGTCTGGGAAAATATCCGTCCCCCCGGGCAGCCAGTCACCGAGTTCACTGGGACTTATCGAGGTCTGGGGTCTTTTAACAGTTGAGAACACGCTGAACTCCCCAAGAGACCCGAGCACATTTTCCAGCAGAAATAAAAAACTAAGACATAATATCAATACAGTACAGATAGCCACACACTTCAAAAAATGAAAAGCAGTCTTGCCTTGAAGCGAAGCAGCCGCATTTAAGTTGCAGCTCCTGCTATTTGCTCACGTGTTGCAGCGGCCCTGCAGGATCCGGACAGCTGATGGAACGGTTAAGAAACGTGCGTGATGCACACGCAATATTGTTTCTTGGCAAATGTAGCTTCGGGGCAATCAGTCTGACTTGTTTTTGTCTATACTGCTCTAATTGTCACAAGAGTGTCTCTCAGCATGCACTGGAGATGAGACAGGAAAACAGTCTGAACAGGTTTGCCAGCTTGCTGTGCTCCACCAACAGCTGAAAACATCTGGCTGATAAACCTTCTCCTATGTTAGCTGAATTGTTTCTACCGAAAATAGAAATCATATTTTATATTTTTCTATACCAGGAATAATTCTGCCATTATTGCTGTGAATATATTTAAAAAAAACTCTCTCCGGAAACTAAAGTTTGCTTTGCATCATTGCTCTATGCACAAGTCACCTACGCACATTTAAAAACTGACACTGTGTTAAGAACCACCGGAGCGTTCATTCACACGCATGCCGCGACCTTTACCTTCTACCTTAATGAGATTTCCATCGATTCACTTTCCTTGAGAAAATAAATCAGTCGGCAACTCTATCAAAAATGGACACAACACCCCTGAATGCATCAACGGTTATGTCTCCAACAAGTCAATTGCAGGTATAATGAGACATCTTATAAACCAGCCAGGTTATTATGCTTGACAAGCAGTGTGTGTGTGTGTGTGTGTGTGTGTGTGTGTGTGTATGTGTGTGTGTGTGTGTGTGTGTGTGTGTGTGTGTGTGTGTGTGTGTGTGTGTGTGTGTGTGTGTCCTGCCAAGATGGGAGAGGATGTGCATTAGAGAGGATCGAGGTAGGCTGATCTCTTCACCTGCCACGGTCCAATTAGCCTAATCTTCTCATGGTTCATTACAGTTTGGGTGGTTTACAGGTAGAGAAGATGAGGAGGATCAATAGGCGTTCAAATTCAAGTCACTTTTGTTTATTTCTTTAAAACATTTTTCACAAGAAAACGAGAAAGTGAGAAAAAGAGTTGGAGGTGCACATTTAAAACGAAATATAAAAAATGTATTTGGATGGAGAGGTGTATCTAATCTTGCCAGGGACACTGAGGGAAGCTTGGAGGCAGCGGAGGCTCGGAGTGGAGAGGCTCTCTAATGCCCCCTTATTAATTAAAGCATGTGTCAGCATATCTACAGACGACAGCAGCTGTAAAACAAAATGCTCTCCATCAATTACTCCACCTCCCACTAGAGTAGATGCATGCCTCTGAAGTCAGAGTACATCTCAGAGAGTGGAGCAGTCGTGTGCGGGGATATGTTTGTGTGCATCCACGAGGAGGACCCGGTGTGTCACAGTATCAAGCTCTGTGTGAGTTTGAGGGTGAGTGTGGTAGAGTCTGATTAGACAAACAAAGGAATGTTTTAGAAGGCAAACGAGTGGGAGCTCGGCAATTAGGTGTTTCAATTCCACTGATTGGGGATGACAGGGGTAACACACTGAATTGAGCCTGCCACAGTTAGATACACACACGAGCCCACGCCCCCTCTCTCTCTCTCTCTCACACACACACACACACACACACACACAGGAGAGAATACTTTGCTTCATTTACTGCAATCCCAAATTGGATCTGATAAGCAATTAATGGTGTAATTGGCCGGTGGAGAGGTTGTCTTCTCCCTGGGGTCTTGCTGGTTCCACTGGGCGGTTGAGTGGGAAGGGAAAGATGTGTTATGGTGCCGGCTCGAATACAGAAAAAAATGATTTAATATGAAAAACGAAACAGGTAAATACGAACAAGCAGTTATTTTTTTCTATTATATCGGGCTCTTCACTCAAATCGCTTTGACAACCTGTCCAGAGCTTTCAGGTCCAGGTCGAGGGCAACAGTGATTGTCAGAGAAACACTCGACAAGTCAGGTTTGGAGAGGAAGTAACTAGTGACACTGTGTAATGAAAGAAGCTTTGTGCTCTATCAGCTATTAGGTAAAAAAAAGCACTAAATTTGACAATATATTCACAAAACCAAACCCAGGCACTTAACTGAAGTATTAGAATAAAAAATATATCGTATCATAAAATGTTATTTTCCCATTTCATGCTGTAATTTTCCTCTGGGTGAACATGAAAAACATGTTTTGTGTTGTGTCCTCACTCTGTCACCATGTTCTCATTATTATATCTCCAGTGGAAAATCAACACTCCTGTGGCGGCTTCTCACATACATGATCACCTCTCCCTCCCTCCATCTGTCACACAATCGTCCTCTCGCTTTCTTTTGTAAACACAATAAACTACAATCAACACCTTGCAGTTGAATACCTCTTCCAACCAGTAACATTCTAGGAGCAATCCGCATTTGGTCTGAAAGATAGTACAATACATGGAATGAAGACTTTCAAGGTATTTAATTTAGGAACGGAATTCTTTGTACATGTTCACATCCTTTAGGCAGATTCTTAAGGATCAGACAGTTTTAGTCCTGACAGTAGATTCATCTCAACAATTCATTATATATTACATTCAATATGATCACCGCAGACATATGTATACATAAATCTCGCATTGGCCAAAGATCATACATCAACACTGCCACCATATTGGTAGCTGCGTTTTCTTTGGATAAAATAAAGAAAGGGCCAGGCGAATGAAGATTTGATGAAGATATATAAATGTGTGTGTGTTTGTGTGTGTGTGTGTGTGTGCTATGCGTATATATATATACATATATATTGTTAATTATTCTGAAGGCTTTATATATTACTGTTCAACTATACGTGTTATCATATATACCTACAAATACAATGAGATGTATATCAATTCAAAAATAAATCTTTTTAGAATCTACATAAAGTACAAGAGACATTTTTGCTTTAAACAATAGTTTATAACCACTGTGGGCTATAATTGCTGCTAGACGCTTAGGAGAGAAGTGTGCACAATACAGACATAATGATGCATATATTGTGCAATTGTCAGTATTGTTCTTAAACATATGGGATGAAAATTGTAAATGATCTGTATTCATACAGCACTGCTCTATTCTTGATGACCACTTTTCTGTACTTTGTGGTTTGTCATCTTGCCCGAAAAAACTTCGGCACACGGAATTTGGGGATCGAGGATCAAACCACCGGCTATTGGACGACCCGCCGTCTCGCCTGAGCCAGAGCAGACACAAAAGGATAATAAATTAATTCTAAATACATCATAACTATACTGTGCAACTGACTGCCAGAGTGTCGCTTCCTAATTTGTCTTTGCTGTTGTTCTTCCAATTGTTTCCAATGATGCTCAATTATACATGTCCTAATCTTTTTTTTGAATTTTAAAGTGAATGAGCTGTGTTGTGACCCGGAGCAGAGGAAAATTAATTGATGTGCACATTGACAGAACAGCCGATTACACTATAAAAGCCTTCTGCACATTTAATCTTTATATTACATTGAGACAAACGACAATAAGCCAAACCCATGCTTGAGAAACGCTTGTTTTCACTATTCCTCATGAGAATTAGTTATTTTCCACCATGTCAGTAGCTCCGTTCTTGAAAAGTTGACATTGATACTCACTCCTGACCTTATTAATGCCAACTGTCAATTCTAACTCAAAAAACATGTTTGTTTGCCACGATACTCCATGAAGCCCAAAATACATCTCAATGAAATCAGTTAAAAACATAAACATTATAGTTTTTTCCAGATAAACCACAGCTTGTCCATTTACTAATGTGGTAAATACATGTGCACTGTGATTAGTGTTACTGTGCGCATGGAATTGAATTAAACTAAACTGCAGTGCCCACTGTTATGGTAATGACGGAAAGTAAAACCCTGTGCAACTGGGTCACTTATGGGTTTTTAATAGTTTTTGGAAAACACTAGAGTTCTACGGCACAGAGGCAGACACTGCACAGGCAGTACTTGTCAGTATGACACATTCATTGTTGGCTTTCTTCTTCTTCATATGGGATCAAAAATATATCAATTTAACCATCCTTGTGTTGGAATTTATAAATAATAAAACGCTGAGAACTTCTGTGCACTTTTCTCTCCAAGGCTGTCAGCTGCAGAACTCAGAAATATGGCAATAATCAAATCAGCTCCCGTCTGCTTCCTGTGTCATGGCCGAAACATAAAAGCTGGTGATTGATGAAAGGCGAGCCCCGATGTGCCCAGCAGCTCTGGGCCATACATTCATCCTGAGGCATTCTTAATGGAATTGACCTTGCAATAACCCCCACCTCCTCTTTTCTATTTTTCTTTTTCTTTTATTACTTCCGCCCCACCTCTTTTCAGTATAGAATTAAATAATAGATTGCCCTAACCACAGATGTTGCCCCCTGCTGCAGCCACACTGTATTATCCTTGAGTCAGCATAATTATGAATGCACAGTTCATTATTAAACTATCTGGAGTCTTATGCTCTGTTCCAACTGGGAGAAATATTTCTTTTGTACGCAGAGCAGAGCCATCAGGTTATCACACACTGCTTTTCTCTCTAAGTATAATTAGGTGCTCGGTCCTTCTTCAAATCTGTTTCCAAACACAAACACACTAACCTGACACACACACACACACACTGCTGTTCAACCATGAGAAGATGCCCATGTAGCAGGACTCTCTTAGTGTCGTCATTGGACATTTATTAACCAATCTACATCTGGCACTACTGGATCGGAGGGCTAATCGTCAATCGCTCAATCCAACAACCAGACATGTGAAATGTTCTTATTACTGAATCCTGACTTTTAACAGGGACGATGGCCACACTGCAATGTGTTTATATGCCTTTCTGTATGTGTCACAGTTTCAAAAGGCCACAGAAACAGTGGGATGATGCATACTTGACGTGCAGAACAAATTCCCCTTAGCCCGAGGCATGTCAATTGTAACTCCCAGGAGAAAAAAGGAGACGGAGCGCCAATGTCTGGACTGGCAGAGCGAGACAAGAAACAAGGGAGGAAGAAAAAAAGAAGAGAGAGAGTTTCAGGGTGAAAGTAGAGCTGTACTCACCAGCGCAAACATTTGACCACTTTGCTTTGATGTCCTCTATACAGCTTCTTTCTTTCTAAAGAATTCCCTGCTGCATGTTTTCCGTAAGCTGAGATACCCACAGGTGTGCCGCCTGCATGTAAATCATGCACAATAGGACATCTTCAAAGCTCAGCTGAATTTGCTTTTCATATCTACAAAAATATAACAAAGTACATCTCACTGGGAGGGCGTCTATGAGCTTGTATCACTCTATGAGATGTTGCAGGGAGGATGCTGAGGTAAGGAGCGGCAGAATATTTTGAAATGGCTGAATGTTCAGTTGTCTTGTGTCAGTACAAATCCTTCGTATGTCTGGCTGAGGAGTTTGCCGGCCTGAAAATCTGAGGGAAGATCATTTTCTTTAGGAACATGCTCCTAGTGTTTATACTGCGTTTAACAGCCCTTCATTTCCCAGGCAATAATTAATGGATCTTGATGGAAAAAATCTGGAATATTAAGGAACTAATTTCTATAAGTGAGTGCAATTTGGTGCAGCTTATAAGCAATTAGATTGAAGAACAGTTTTTTCAGAGAGCAAGCAGGAAAAGAAAAACTATGTTTGAAACGTCTGAATGAAATACAGACACAAATTAAACTACATAAGCTAATTTATGGAGTTTTAAACACTAGTATAAGATATTTCCATATGTATATATACAATAGTATTTGATAATTTTATATGTGATCCTACACAGAACCAGAACAAATAAATGTGCCATCTGAATAACCTGGAATTTTTAATCTGGGGGGAAAAAAAAGTCAACTTCATTTAAAACATGTGTCTAATGTAGGGCTGCACGACATATCAAAAGGTTATCGTCATCGCGATATCAACATGCATGATATGCGTATCACAAAAGACTGCTTAAACTGCGATAAATGTTTTTCAATGTGCTATGCATTCATGCTCTGAATGTCGATTAGTGCCGAATCAGATGGATCCCTGCTGCCCTGGAAGAAGAGAAGCAGAAAACTGCGAGAAGCTCCGTCAAATCTAGCTCCGCCTCCTCCCAACTAAATTCTACTGTGGAAACTTCCAGTGATCACTTTTGTCCAATTCATCGCAATGAGCAGTTGATTATATAAAACAATTGCATTGCTGAGTCCGCTGCTCTCTCTGACCCACTACAGTTTAAATTTTGATTTGTTGGTATATCATGATCATCACATGATACTGTGACGATGATGATACACAATAATTCTTCTTCTTAATGAGTTCATTCTTTCTTCCGAGCAGCGCATTCATCAGCTGTCCCACTCGCTTTTTTCCTTTCTCTCTCTCACTCTCTTTCTCTTTTTCTCTCACACGCACACGTAAAAAGTGTGGGTCGGACACATGTCGAAACTTAGTCTGGGTAAAAACAAAAGAATTTGTAAACTTAGTCAACAGGGCTGGAGGAGATGCTTGACGCGGTTGACCATATTGAATATAATATAGAATGAATTGTTGAAAGACCTGAAATGAACACAGTGAGTGGACCTAGTGGAGCTGCTCATGGCTCCCTGGGTGTCTGCCCTGGACTTGGTGGCACTGAGGCTGGGCTGTGTGCCTTCTCCCTCGGGCTGTGGAGCTGTGCGTGGTCCCCGGTCCGAAGCCAGGTGGAATTCTTTCAAACACCTTGATGTTGGCGTGGAAATATTGCTTTATATTTGTTGCGTGTCTGCATAGATCACTTACTGTATGGGGTCTATGTTAGCAGTGAAACCAAAACAGAAACACTGTATACTAAAGCGTTTGTTTATTGTGTATGTATCCCAAGTCATCTCGTCATCACAATATTCACCGAGGTTATCACATATCTCACGTTTTTTTTAAATCGTGCAGCCCTAGTCTAATGTTTGCTCTGAATGTGAAGGTGAAACTAAAAACGTTTTTATTGTTTACTATACATTCACTGACACTCACAGAGGTATTGCCATTGAAAACGTTTCAGACTCTAAGAAAAGTCTCACACAAAGTGAATGATGATGCCTCTTGTACTATTGTGCATCACAATAAAAGCCTTTTATACAAGACTTAAGTAATATTGTCAGGTAGTTGACCAAAATAAACCGCCTTCGATATTCTCCGTGCTCTACGTTTCTTCTACATTCCTTGTCAAAGGCAGGAAATATGTGATCCCTTTATCCCTTCATTCATGATACACTCAATTTGCACTAAGTAAGAGAGCAGAAAATATGAGGATACGAGCATGACATCATTTCCAGTGTGTGTGTGGAAGACATCATTGTTCAATCAACCATTCTATCTACTAATAAGATCCCACTCATTAAAATGAGATTCAGTCTATTTTAACTACAACTTACTCGCACTCATTTGATTTTATGCTAATGTATGCAAATCAGTCGTCTTGTATCACTGTATCATTTCTGATTTCCTGTCTATTAGTCAGGGTAAATTGATGGGAAGTACATGATGAAGGCTGCCAGATTCAAAGCTGCGGTGTTATGAGTACACAGCCAGCACTTAATCCCTCCGAGCCACTGGGACCCAGCCTTCATCCACTCTCTGATAATAGTTAAATTTGAAATTAAATTTGAGGTAGGAATGCTGATGAGGTATCCCACTGAGGAAGATCTGAGGACGAGGCTGCCACAGACACCACCTGCTTACACGGCACTGATGCCCAGCTTCCTCTCTTTCATCCTACATTTTTCTTTCTCTCTCTGTTCTTCTTCCTTTTAAGTCCTATCATAGATTTGCAGAAGCCCCACACTTTCCCCGCGTTTCTCTCTGTTCACTCCTGCCCGTCTTTTTTCCCCCCACAATATCTCCCTATCTGTCTCCTTCCCTGTCCATCTGCCTCTTTCTTCTTGTCTCTCTCTGCATCCTCTTCTTCTCCGTCTCTCTCTCTCGTTTGCCTTGTTTCCCAGCCCCTCCCTCCTACCCGACATCTGAGCCAACAATCAATGCCATTTCATTTCGTGCAGCGGGTGGCGAACAAAGGCTTTTCTGTGACTCTGGTTGCCCGGCCTTCCCCTCGCTCTGCAGCAGAGACAGCAGAGACCCCAACCTGCACCTCCTCAAACATACAGTATATACACAGGCCTGGCGTACATGGACGGACCCGTTGACATTTTAGCCATTTACAGACTGTGGGGCTGGTTCTGTACAGTCCATATATTTTTATCTAGGTACCTATAATGTATATACTGAATCTATACATCAATCAGTTAGACATTTTAATGTGATTGTTAAGGCTAATTTCATCACCATTTTTCTCAGTTGTTACTTTGTTTATTGTTGTTATTCGAGCCTGATCGATATATCGGCTGACTGAACATGATATGAGCTTTTGCCAGCTACATCGGTATCAGGGTTAACAATATGTTTGCTGGTATGCACAAATAAGAATAAAATAGAATAAACTACACTTAATGTAGAAAATATGTTTATTTTCTTTCTTAATTTAAGCTCAACATATTTGATTGTATTTGTGCTTTCATTTTTTTAATTAATGGTTCAACTGTAAAATATCAAAACTACATTACATTTCTTGGTCATAAGTGTTTGATTACAACATCCTAGGAATCATTACTTTTTTTCATATATGTATGAGCTAATAAATAAGTGTCGGAAATATATGCTACATTTCCCTTTTCCATTGATTGTGGCAATGAAATATGAATATGAACAATCATGATGAAATCTCTTACTAAAACATAACTGTAATATCTTGATATAATGTAGACATTTCTAATGATCGATCAAATGATCAAGCTGCAGGAAACATGGTTTGAACACTCTTTGAAATAGTAAATTTACCAGGTTTCAATGTGTGTGCATGTCATTTATCTTGCATGTGTCAGCTGATGTATCAATTTCATAACTTCTTTACCTTTGTCTTTATTTGAGGAATCTGTGTAACAAGACATCTTTAGCTGATTATCTGTTGCAAATGTGCTGTTACACTTCTTGATCTTAGTTTTTTTAAAAGCTGCCTAAATACTATCCTGGGCCACACTGGGTCAGCCCCTACTTCAGAGACATTACAATGCATGGACAATGAAGCCTGTGACATGGTGTAAAAAGAGTGAACAGTAAACAATGATACTCTGATCATAGAAATATAATAAAGTAAATTTATCGTTTTCCAGTGAATCCCTAATGCTTATGTTGGGAGTCTGAATCCAGAGTAGCACTGGTGGACTCTTTCACTTGGAATATGAACTTATATAAGCCGTTTTCAGACATGACCTACAGGTAAAATACAGAGAATTAGCAACCCAGAGTCTTCCTTTCCACACATGCACAACTCAGCTGGAGATTATCTGCGCATTATTCAGGTGAGAGCTGTAGCAGCCTGCTGCAGCAGGCAGAGGCAGGAAGTGACGTATTACCTCCGCTGCCAAGATCAGGTGATCATGTTTACGGCAACCTGACACCATCATCAGCTCTTATCACCACAAACTCTTGTGAAATCTTCGGCAGTGTCTTAAGTGAGTGACGCCGCTTTTTTAACTGGGAGATGTTTGTTTTCTTTTTGATTTTTGCATCTGCCACTTGTTAGATACATCATCAACCCCACCCCACTTGCTCGTAGTGAATCCGGGGGGTGATCCCCTGCTTTGTCCACACTTTGACTTCTCCAGGATTTCTATGGACCTTCCACTAGGTCAGGCGAATAAAGTCTGCAGAAACTACAGAGCGTCTCACTTGGACATTTGTGCTGACACGTGCAACTCTTTCAGAGAAAATGCGGAGGACCTGCAGGGTCCAGTGTCGGAAAGCAGCTGTGGAGAGAGATGATTCCTGAATATTAATGCATAGATTCTGTATGGCCATTGAATAAAAAGTGCCGACCGAGGAAAAATCCGTTGATAACAATCCTGCATTAGGTTGGAAAAGCTCCGGGGTTAGCTGCTGGACGGACCTTGTCTGCTGTTTGAGGTCAGAACTGAACACTGAAACTCAACTGTTTCAAGTCAAACTTCACCTTAAAATAGAAACAAAAACATGTGATACTATTTGTGTTCTAATTCCAT
Source organism: Limanda limanda (assembly GCF_963576545.1). NCBI lineage: Eukaryota > Metazoa > Chordata > Actinopteri > Pleuronectiformes > Pleuronectidae > Limanda > Limanda limanda. The sequence goes on from NC_083639.1 coordinate 17,358,610, forward strand.
ATGGTCTTAAGCCTTTATGATGATGAGCACAGGGATCTCTGTGTTCTTGATGAAAAGGAGGGCTGATTCCTCCACTGATCCACCAGCAGAGTATAGAAACACAACTGCAATGAGCAATTACAGATTTTAAAAAGCAAGCAGATGCAAATTACCCTTTTGACTGACTGGTGGCATTAATCTTTTCAGATTCCAGCAAAATCAAACCTTCCACTGCTTTTCACTAAGGCAGAAACCTAAATGTGCATCTGTAAAATGAAGGAAATGCATGGTCACTTGAGCTTGGCTATATTTTTAGATAAATGAACATTTTAACAACATGACAGAAATGTAGTTTCTGCCCTCCAGGGAAATTGAATCAATTGCTCCTTTACTGCTGAAGTCCAACTAGAGCTGCAGTTATAGCTGAGAGTTGTTTCTGTGAAATTGACTGGCCTGTTTCTCTGCCCGACAATGGAGGATCAGAAGGGATAAAAAAGCATATTAATAGCTGACTCACCGCTCAAAGATGTGTTTCATTAAACCCAACTAAGATGTGCCAACTAGTAATAGCACTAAATCGAAGCAGGGGAGGCGAGACCATACCTGAGAGAAACAGTATTGTTACAACTCTCAGCATGCTGCAAGAAAACCTCTTCAGTCCATTTTCTGCAAAAGGCTTAGATTAACTGTCAAATAATATAGTTATCTTAAATCAAAGCAGTGTGGGTTGATTATTCAGTTGCTATAGAACATGGAGCTTTACAGCAAGCCTCCATGAATAAAATGTCCAAAGGAATGTGTTATTATCAAAAACGGTTTATCAGTGCAAAAAGGCTGGTACATAAACCATAGGCTGCATATGTTTACATTTAAATGTAGTCCACACTCTATTGTTGAGGCTTAGTAAGGTTTCAAGGCAACTAAAATAATAGTTAATTGACCTCTCCAGGATTGATTCCTTGTCAGAAAACAACTCTGTTAAAATTTGACGTGTGAATTTGCGTCCTGAACCAATCGTGAAAGTGCTGCTTTAGATTTAATTTAATTCTTTATTTGATGCTATAAAACCGGGTGTACCTCCACATCGCGGCTCCATCTCTCAATCACCTCTACACTCTGGCGATAAGGATAATCTTCTCGCTTAAAATCTGGATAGTTGTGATACGTCACCTGTTCTGGTATCATGAGGCCTTTACTCCTGTTGTTATACCATCAAAGACGGAATATATTAACATGGACCATGGTGCTCTTCAAATCCCCAATTGTCCATGACTTTCACACACAGCTCCCAACCCCCCTAACCTCACCCCAACTTCCACTACTGCACCTCACTATCTGCCAGCTGCATGGGGCTCCCTCAGGCATAGCCCTGCCTGGATGTCTGGCCAGCTGTGGCCATCCCCGCAAGCAAAAGAGAAGTAGTGAGGGGGGGGCCGTGGCAGTAGGGGACCGTACGAGTGAAAGAGTGACCAACCGGCTGTGAGAAGCTATTTCCCTCTCCTGTAATGCAGCACAATCTATCAAGCGTAAACGCCATAAAATGAGAGGGAGGCAGTGAGAGGTTGAACACACTCGAACGCGGGCACACTCGGACGTAATGCAGGAGATTGCTGTGTGATACGACAATCGAACAATTCCAAGATGCTTCATAAAACCCAATGGGCGCAGTGAGCCCAGCGATACTCGGAGGAATTTTTAATGAATGCACTGACATTTCTTTTAATCACCATGCGCTGTTTGATGCTGTCCAGCACCGTGGGAGGTGTGAGTGAGTGAGCGAGAGGGAGAGAAAGAAAGGGGTAACAGATAATGGAAAACATAATGCATCAGCATACGGTGGATTGTGCAACGGATGGCAGAAATAAGTCGGTGATACCCGAGGGTAAATTCAGCCCCATGCTAGAGCAGCCCAGGAGGTCCAGCTAACATTAACACGCATTATACGCTAGGCCAGACTTACAGCAGGACACACAGAGCACATGCTGTTAGCATCCCTGCTCCTTTTACTCTGTAGATTTGAATTTATAATAGACTGGACTATAAGGTTTTGGACCAGGCTTTATGACAGCTTGCTGGTTATTTACTCTATGCATGTTAGTAGCTCATCCATACATAGGCAAAGAGAACATTTATTCACACAAGTTACTCAGAAATGGATGGGATTCAAGCCGCAGTGCATACTGTATATGCAACTGATGCATATGAATACATATACGCTCACATTAAAGACATGTAAATCGCCGCAGGCAGTGTTTCTGCAGGTTGGGCACATTTTCTTCTCCTATACTCCCTCTCTGCTTTCATGTGACAGCGGCCTCCTGGAGATCTCATTAATAAAAGCTTTTAATGGCATATGCTTCAAATATTTGCATAAGATATTACAATGGCCACGGATTAATCTGCTCCTTGATTTAGATTAGTCGCATTCGCAGATTCAATTAAATCACCATCACTTTGCATGTTGCATTAAGGGCAATCAACAAGGGGGAATGGGAAATTACATTTCCTTTAACGGAATTTGCACATTGCATTGGCACTGGTAATGTATTCAGCTCCTTGGCAAAGAATGTGCTCAGTTGGTTCCAACTGTTAAAGACAGCTGGGAAAACTGCTCCTCACCTCTCCATGGCTCTAGTTGTGTTTTTCTTTGGAATGCGTTTACAAAATAAATACGTTAAGCAGTCATTTCCTGAAAAGCAGAGTTCAGATAAATGCCTCATCTGTTTGTGAAACTGTGTTTATTAGCAAATATTGTCATGTCATTTTTGATGCATTTAAGATTAAGTTGAGCTCTATGACACATGCACAAACAGCAGTACATGCTTTAAGCGGGCGCACAGTAAGGTGACTCACATGTGAGGGGTAGGGTAATGTTTCATGCCTTCAAACATTCTGCCACCTTTCCCATATAAGCGTTTTAATACACAGTTTTGGTGACTGGCAAGCAAAAAGGCTTTTCATGTATCTCTGTCACAAACAATTCAAATCCTCATTCCTTGCGAGTGCAGAACGTAGGCCCTGCGTCCCCAATCGCTCAGCCACACCTGTGCTGCTGATTCTCCTGTAAGCCACACAGTCTGTTACACTGCATCTTCCATAACACACAAAAATCCCCACTCTCCTCTCCCCCTCCTCTCCTCTCCTCGCTCTCACCTCTCGCTGTCAGCTTGAGTCCACTCCTCACTAACATCAGCATCAACAGAGCCTACTACTCACTGTACTCCATAGACAGCCGGGCTGACATTAAGGCAGATGGATTTTCTCTCAATCCGCTTAAGACATCAGACGCTGAGTGACTTTGTTCCATTTTTTTAAAGAAGCATTTTAATACGGCTGCTTTCATGTCTGAGTGCCTCCCCACTGTTGCAGATATTGAGTCAGTGGACTGCTGCAGGATAGGCCGACAGACATTTTTCAAACAAGAGCAATGAAGTTCTTCCCGATTCCACCTACCTACTTCAGTTCGATAGTCCTGAAGATAAAATTACATCTGGTGATGGATTTTGAATGAGATCTGAAGTCTAATTTAAAAAATAGTTTCTCTGCAACATTTATGCAGACACCCATGACCACAGGTACAGTTAGATGCTCACTGGTGGATGCTGTTCAAAATTCTATCATTCAATGGGGTTTGTATTCACCCAAAAGAACCATTCTGTATGGTAACTACACTTGAAAGGTCATGGAAAAGAAGATCTACTCCGGCAGTTTTTGGCATCGTTCAGTTCGCAAAAAAAAAAAAAGGCTCCTCTTCACTCCTCAAACCTTATCAGTCCAGACAAAGAGGCTTTCTCTTCTCTTTTAGAACTGGAATTTCTCTCGGCCTCATTCCAATACGGAGGCCAGCAAATACAAACTCGTTACTTTCCAACTGTTTCCTCTTCTTTTTTTCAAAGGAGGTGTACGGATGGAGGAGGAAGGAAGATAGTGGGAGACCAGGGACTAGGCAGTTTGTCTGATGTGAATGTGTTTCGTGTTATCACTCTGAGTGGCTGAGTTCCTACGTCGGCCCGATAACACACTGCCTCTCTTCTGCCTTCCCTCGCTGTCTGCCAGAATGGCTAAGTCATTTTGTGTCAACACTGCTCAGCTGCAGAGTGAACAGAAGTCAGACGCTGTCCACGCTGCCCGGTCAGAGGTCGTGACTCCCTTCCTCTCATGTGCCATCATCTCTACAGCGGCTGCGTGGGGAAGATTTATGTTGGCATCACCTCAAGGGCATGACCACTGTGAAAGGTCAGTGTGATGCTTACAAGAGAGAGAAAAACAAGCATACTGTATCTGTGCGAAAAGAAGAAAAGACACATTTTTTATATTTTTTCTTCTATGCTTCCTTCCCTGCAATCTGCATTTTGTCAAAGGCCTCTCCCTCCAGGCACCGGTGGTGTAGTAGTAGGCATTGATAAAAAATGGAAACCCCCCTGAGAGAGGGAGCGGAACATGCTTCATATGAGGACGGCTCCATTAGTCTCGTACATGTAACATGGGCTTGAACTGCATAGAGTGATGTATAACCTTGGCCTGCAACATTCATTACTCTGAGTCACAGCTGCTAATCACATGGATTACCTTAATCTGACCCATACAGTATGTCTTCAAAAATCACAATCTCACAGTATATAAAGTAATAAAAGTAAAGGCATGAAAAAAAAAAGGAAATGAATCATTGCAACCACAGGAAATGGTTAGCAGTGTCTTTAGCCTTTTATTGCCTCCTTGTAGAGAAAGCACACGACCAAATGCCGGGACTAATACTGGGATTAGGCTCATAATCAATCAAATAGATTAGAAGCAGTGACAACAGTGCAGGCAGCCGCACCACATAGGGTCTGCAGTCAGCCCGGGCAGGAAGTGTTGACTGTTTTGGCTGTGATTGGCTACGGAGGGGGGTCTGCAGGAGTGCAGCAGCACTGCAGTCAGTCCCATATCATAAATCATGCTCCCTGCTCCTTTAGATTGGTTTAAATCAAGCTTCTCTTTTGGGCCTTGACTGGGTCCCTTGGCTTATTAGAGCCTTACATTCAGAGAATAACCAAGCTCACTATTCATCTGATAGGCCTTAAAAAAGAAAGCCAGGCCAGGTCCATTCATTTGGATCATCCATTTATGTGTGTTTCCTTACACGTGCAAAAAAGCATTTTAAAAGCAGAACACATTATCAGCACTGCGCACTGGCTTAATACATTTCTAGGTGGACATTTTTTTTGTTTTTTGTGGTGAACATAAAAGAAAACACTACTCGTCACGTTAATGGTGAATGATGTCGTCTTGGTTACACATCCTGGCCTGTATTTACAGTTACAAAGGCAGATGTGAACTCACACGGCCTTGTTACAGGACTCAACCGATTTATTCCAGCTTCGAAACTTAACATAGACGTGTGCTTTTGCTCAACAATAGAAAAACAGCGTAATCAATGAAAACACCAACACAAACTGAAATGTGTGGCAAGCAATTACCAAGCTAATAATATTTCTTAAGCCTCAACAGCAGATGCACCCCATCAGGATAGTGAGAAATTACTGTTTAACTATACCGTTACATATTTCCCATCAAGTGCGAGTAACAACAAAGATGGAGTCTGAATGCAGAGGTTTAAAGAGGTAAACAACTGAAACTATCTGCTCTGAGAAAAGCGTGAACACGAAACCAACACAGGCCCAACAAAAGATTTTAAAAAAGATGCAGCTATTACTCGATCCTCTTTGAAAAGTGGCTCTTTTGTCTGATCAATACAGATGGTACTTTAAACAAATCCAATGGCCACATAAAGACTCAGTCCCAGTGGGGGGGCTCTTTAACGGTTGGCACTTCTATAAAAGGTTATTGAAGAAGAACACCCTTCCTGGCTGTTCTTGATGGGTTCTCTCTCCTGAACAGCTTGGAGATCAATCCTATAGCTGAGGCTGGTTATCGTGGAAAAGACAGCAAGAGCAGGTTAAAAAAAAACACGCAACTTTTCTATGACTCGCTTACTAACTTCTGGATTAACTTCAGGTCAGTTAATGCCAGTCAAACAGTCCTGCAAGTGCCAAAGACACCAGCATCTTTTCTTTATTTCTGACAACTTTATTTATTAATGGATATCAGGACATGAAGGAGGGTTTTGACAAATGAACAACCCTACCTTCAAACCATTGGGAACATCTCAGTCATGACGCAGCTATTTTACATCCCATTACCTCATCTGCTCTGTTTTTTTTGTAATTTATTATAACTTCACACTGAATTCCTGGCTACAGTGACATGACAAATTGCTGGGTCTTTTGTATCAGCCGTGACATCTATAGTAGCTTTAAATATCTGAAAGCTCATCATGTGGATGCAGCAACTTGGCTTATCTCAGCGAAGTGGCCTTGAGAGCCACACATAAACACAGGCAGCTTTACATCACTGGTCGGCCTGATTCCGCCCCGTCAGCAAAGCCCAGGGGACTAGACCATGATGCTCTGCAGTCTCAGCACCACAGAAAGAAGAAAAGAAAAACTGTGATGGAACAAAAGAAAGATGAAGTTGGTTAGAAGTGTCCTTATGCCTATTTCCACGTGCTGACTTGATTATATATTTTGCAAATAGAGTGGACTTAGTATTTATTGTCCCATTCACAGAGGATTGCTTATCGCCACACAGCACAGCACATCATACAGAACTGCCTACGTTACACTCTTCTGGCTAAATCCACTAATGACTAAACCTGACATGATTCTAAAGACTACACACAATGTGGTGAGATCTTGTGCTGAATAAACCTGTGTTCTTGAAGTGTGAGAGCCCATCGATGCGGCCCATATTGATTTCTCCCGTCTATTTATTTCTCCCTCATGCAGAGTCTCCTCTAGCCTAACCTGCACTGGCTGATAAACACAGCCGTCGATGCAGAGTGAGGTGACCGGATTAGCCGGGGACATCCTTCAAAAAGGGTTTGCGGCTCGTTCACAGGGGAAGGGTCAACGGGAGAAAACCGCTCTCATCCCGAATCCCAGACAAGGGGATAGGCGATGAGTAGCAGGTGATAAGCCCACCCGAGCAAGGGCGCCCATTCCGCTGTGTTATCAGAGATAACGGGTTCATAGGTAGGTCAAAGTTCAAATAGAAGACATGCATGTGCGTGGATGCATGGCTAATCAGTCACACACACTCACAAACATGTCATGACACACAGACCTGCTGTTCTACAGCAGCACATCGAAAAATGGAGCCAATGGCCCGTTCTTTTAAATAATAAAACAAAGAGAATAGATCGTGTCACACTCGTTTTAAAGCAGACGCTCCTATTTAGAGCAGCTACAATATGTTTTGACAACCAACAGGTCAGATTTCAGCACTGTGAGTCCACCAGCAAGAGCAAAACAAAGCTGTGATAATGTGTGAAGCAACTACACAATATTTCTGGAAATATAAATAATGATGAATAATAGAAGTATGCATTGTCCAACCAGAATATTTTGAATGGGTTAATATAGCTGATGTACAACCACACTACTAGCAACATATTGTGTGCCCATATATAACTAAATAACTAAATAAAATCTTTTAATGTCTCAGTACAGGCAGATGCTAATAATAAAAGTACTTATTTCTTCTACAAATTAACCCTGTTGTTGCCTTATTACACTGAAATCAATATATTATTAAAAATCACTTAATTAAAAGCATTTTTGTTGTTTTGTATATTCATTTTGTATTTTAAAACTGCCTGAGATTCTAGAACAGCACCAGACTAAGAGATGTTTTTGACATAGTGACCTCAGACAAACATGCAGCTCATTTAACACATGACACGAGAAGACTGTAAAGCAGTAGGAGTGATACACACTCAGTCATTCTTTTTTGTGACGGTTTCAGCCATTGTGTCAAATATAAATGTAAAAGTCATGAAGTGTCTCATCATGGTATCATTCAGGTCATTCATGCCTGCGTAAAGTCAGCCGGTCCAGCCACAGAGGGGCTTTAATACAGATTCTCTACGGGCCACATACGTGGACAGTTTTAATGTATTTGGACTTTAAGTCTGGTGAGCATAGCGTCCAGTGCTTTTCATACAACCATGGAGAATCCACCATGGATATCCGACCCATTAAAACTCTCTGCTTCTTTTAAAAGGCCTAAGAGGAGCTGATGTAATTGGTCATCATTAAACTAACTACCGCAGATTAAACTGGGGAGTTTCTCCTCTACTCATAACACCTTCCCTCTGCTCCAGACTATTCTCCACTATGTCCCACACAGCTCCAGGATAGTGCTTGTGTCTCTTATCAACAAAATCATAAAATGCACAGGTCGTATTCGTCTGTACATCTGCTCTCAGTTTGCACCAGTGACTGTAGCCAGTATCAGGTTTGAACCAAGCTGTAAATTTCATCCTTTTACCAACCAACTCTGTTAATGTCCCTGTGGCCAGTTGCTTGAGGTAAGGTAAGCACACTATACTTTATTTCCAATAAAAAAGCGTTTAATGCAGCTTGCCAATCTGCTGGTGTTTTTGTGTAGTCAGGGACACTGCCTTGTTGACAAGCCGGTAATTACTGGTGCTTCGTCTGAGCTTTCAGTCTCAGGTAACGGCAGACCTATCACGCTCACGCTCTGATGATACATACATTTATCACCACACCTGTCTGGACACTGTAGCGGCACTGCATACACACAACACCACAGCTGCTGCAATGACTATGAACTGTACGTTGCCGGTAGGAAAAGTCTGAAAATTCATATGACACTGTTTGATCGGCTACTGTGGTAGCAGCTCCTGAATGTGATCCGTTTGGGAGCACCTATAATCATCACACATCTGGAGACTGTGGTTTCCAGTTAGTGACAGATGTTTCTTCCTCTGGGATCTTTCTGTCTGAACATGTTTCAGACAGATGTACAGAACTTTATCTAAAACATTTCAAATTAATTAAGAGCATCAACACCCAAGGTGGAAATCGGATGTTTCCACCTCTATAAATGCTCTACAATAAAAAGTTTGTGTGAATCATTATCACTGTCTTATTGCAGGGTGTTGGTGCTGGGTGGGTGCAGAGACGTCTACTGAAAATCACATCCTGTGTTTTACATCCAATTAAAAATTCATTCAAGTTCTAGTTTTATAGCACAAATATTTTATCTGAGTCACAGCAGGAACTTCACTGGTTGAGAGTGAATTTCCGCTCGAGCACAAAATCACTCAGGGGATAAGAAAAGAAGCACTTTCAACTGTTTAAGCGGTGGTAGCTTTTATGGGGTTAGTCAGACTAGTTTACATACTGGATCGGATAATTGAGCTTCAGTCAAACAATTGGAGAAAAGCAGAATAAAGCATCCTCCACCACAGTGTGGTATCTCGAGCTGTTAGATATGAAAGTGATGAACATGTGGTTTGATGGAAAAGGGAGGGAGACAGTCCAAACAATATTTCAGAGAGAATGCTTCACGGTGGCAAACATTTTTTTTCCCCTCAGCAAAATGACTTCGGCGGAGTGTGATGAATCCAGCCTAAGATAGATGACGCCCCAGAATGAAGACTCCTCTGCACCGCTCCTCTCCTCTTCGCTCTGCTTTGTTTCTCTTGAGCTGCACAGCAAATATTCTACTCTTGGATGACGAGGTTGGCGAGGGGTATAGGTGATTGTCCCAGCGGAATCAGAGGCAGTTTAAAGCATGAGGTGATTCTCACAGCCAGGCAATTTGAGGACAATCAGCGTGAATTGTTGAGTTGATCTTTCCACCCTGACAGTAGCAATGCTTCCACTGTTCATGTCAGCGGCACTAAACATGCTGCTACACTGCTCTCCATGGGGAGAGGCAAGGAGAGGAGAAGAGGAGGTCAAGCACCAAAGATAAAGGCTGAGGGAGGAGGAGGAGAGCAGGGCAGGATTGGATAACCAGGCCCCCAAAAAACCTTTGTCTCCATATTAAGCTTCTCACATTTAAATTGACAACAGAGCTTTTGGTCGATTGCCTCAATAATCTGCTCTGTTGCCCGTGTTCACAGCTCCCCTCTGAACACTTAGATTTCCACAAGCCGCTCCCCAAGTAATCCATCATGATCAATCACGTCACAAATAGCCATCTGACTGTACACCAAAGTCAATACGATGTGTGATGCATTCAACAACGTACTATACTTCCACATATAGCTAAAAAATATATAATTTTGCAATTACAATTCAAATACTAACAAATATGCTGCTTTATTACAACCAAAAGTGCTAATTTCCTGCATCAAGTGCACCCAGAACTCCCCGCGCATCGTAAAAAGAAAAAGAGGCCAAGGCCATGGGGAGTAGACGGGGAGGAAGGATTCACTATCTGCAAATACCTCATTTAATACAGTGACCAGGGCATTAAAACCTGTCAGACTGAGTTTAACTTGGGCAGGTATCCATCCACGCAGCACAGGATACTTCATTTCATCCATGAGTGAATGGGCAACGGCAGAAAAAAAACTCCTGGAAGGGAGGGGAGGAGGAGCAGAGCTGAGAGGTGGGAGCTTTGTGTGTACGGGTGTGTGGGTGGACAGAGTTTTTCCATTCAAAAAAGAGCCTTTGGGTTAAGGTTGGAGGCTGGCATCTGGTCTTTAATTTGAATTCATCAGTGCACCATAGAGAGCTAAATGACCATGTAAAGCCTCGGGCTGGCCTGCAGACATGATTGTATGTATGCATACTGTATGTGTAAAATCACAGCCTAACTCCTCGAGGCTCTGATCGCCGTTAATGTCTCGGAATCTCTCTCTTTCTGAACACTCTTAAGAGCTAAAAGGTTTCAGTAAGTATTACGCAAGAAGTCATTCAACTACTTGGAGAGAAAGAAACATCTCTATTCACCACATTTAAGACATACCTCATGTGAGATCCTGAATTATAAATGTTATGTGACCACTTTGGTACTCAGGGTGAGAGAAGGTATAAAAAGAGAAATTAAAGAAATACCACCATCATTTCAGACAGTTAAAGCCCCATCTATACATGTAATGTGTCATTTCCTGTTAAAACAATCAGGACACATATATATAGAGCTACTGAGCTAAACATGAAGGCCGTATAAGTCATAGTTCAGTCACAGCACCTACATGATTAAATGTTTCTCTCAAATGTATCATGATGAATAACCTCTTTCAAAGATCAGAATAAGCAACAGAGTCATCATTCTCACAGAGTAATGTGAAGAGACATTTACGGTTGTTATTTTTGCTTTGGTTTTAACTGCAATTAAAAGTGTTGACATCTGCTGCAGGAAATCTTAACAGGTTTACCTTGAGAGTACTTCCCAAAATACCACTTAAATAGCAGCAACTCATTATAAGTGTGATCAATATCATTCACCTCTGCTTTTACGCTAAGCTGTTCCATACACATCTTTTTGATGGGAACATACAGACACATAAGAAAGTCTTTTTTTAACACATTCACTGAAAATTATCTAGAGTAAACCTGATGTTATATAACTGTCATCACTTTGACCAAAGTGCTGGTTCTCAGCAGCTGAGCCGGTGTAGGGAAAGATTCGTCACTGATACTCCAAATCGTGTTAAAATATTATTTTATTATAAAGACAGGCAGGAAAGAACAGACATACACTGTGTTTTCTTAGTTGTCAGCATGGGGCCGGCTCATGGTTGAACAGATATAGGCTGCGACTGCTGAGGGGGCTGAATCATAAAAAGGCCAATAATCTAAATTTTTATAATCATGGTTGGAGTAATTATGTTACTAACAAAAACAGGCTTTTAATTAGGGTACAATAATAAAGCCACTGTGCCTCCTGAATAGTGCCATATTATATTTCTATAGTTGTTCTGTAGCATGTGGTAGCAGGTTAATTACTGATTGCTGCAACAGGTGAGATGTTGAGCCTATAGGAAATACATTTTGGGAGATATGGTAAACTGACCTCTCTTGTTCTTGTTGAGATCTGCGGACCAACTATAAGTAGTGACAGCCCCCAACAAAGAAGATGAGTAGTACAGTGGCAGGTTCACCGTTTGAAATTCCTCTTGCTAATTAGGTTCAGGTTGGTTCCATGAATTGGTTGAAAACACTGACTTCTGCTCAGTCCCTTCCAAATAAAACTATTTAACTTGTTCTTAAATATGTAACTGATGGGTTTATGATTTGAGTTGGATTTGCTTTATCGATCATTATTAAAGAACAGGGTTAGAGGATGGATGTTATGGAACGAGTTTGATAAATATAATGCTGTCTTAGGTAACACACAACTCCTTGTGGAAAAGTCCTGGCAGTAGGAATAAATCCATTTAACTAGCCTAACGTTTTCTGCAGGTGCGATTGAGATGTGTTATAGTGTTAATTAGGCTTAAAACCTTCCTTTTTGATAAAGCTTATAGTTAGAGCTAATTAGTGCGGCAGAAAATAACTCGTCCTGTGTTCCAAAATAGGAAGCGTTTAGTTTAAAAAAGGCATAGAGGTATTGATGTCTGATCTACTGAGTGGGCCACATGGTTTTCATCGTACTACCATACAAACCAGTAGCCAGTCAGATTTACCTTGAGCCTCAGTGTACCCTCAAGTTCGGCCTGTATCATTGTAAAATTGATTAAAAGGCAAAAACCCCTGATGACGCTAAGACGCACAGGGAATTTATGACACATGACACACGGAGCTTCTCTTTCCTGCTTCTCCTTCCTCTTCTACATACTTATCACATCAAAGTAATTCTTATCTCATCAGTACATGTTACTAACTTGACCCCTTCTCCGGAGTTTCTGTGCCTTATCGCCACAGCTGTGGCCGCACCATGGATTATGATTGTGGATCGCGCGTCAGAGGTCGCAATGGTGGATCCAGTTTGGTGGATTCTGTATCGTGCCAGCTGATCGTAGTGGTAATGGAGGATTCTTTGTCGCGCTGGCATCGGATGGTGGTGGACCACGACCACGAGGCGGCGGCTGATGATGGATCCTAACTGGACAATGGACAATGACTGTGGACTATAGTGGATCCCATCCTGATGCTGGATTGTGATCTTGCTGGCTGCTGACCAGAGACTATGATGGCAGCAGGACTGCGTGACATATAGTATTGAAGTTATCCTTCGAAAATGTTTACCCTCCTCGATGCTGCTAAAAAACTTTAATCCCGATGATGTTTTCCTACACTTGACATCTATTGCACTTCTGTCCGTCCTGGGAGAGGGATCCCTCACATGTGGCTCTCTCTGAGGTTTCTACATATTTTTACCTGTTAAAAGGGTTTTTAGTAGTTTTTCCTTACTCTTGTTGAGGGTTAAGGACAGAGGATGTCACACAATGTTAAAGCCCTATGAGCAGTTTGTTATTTGTGAATGTGGGCTATACAAATAAAATTTGATTGATTGATTCATTGATTCATTGTGAAAAGAAAAACACCTTGCGTTGCATTGGTTAAATGACGAGAACTCAACAGAATGCACCTGCAGCGATCACGGGGTGAGGTTAGCATATCGCACTTTGGCCGCCCTGTAGACGGAGTGTAGATATCCTAACTGATGATTCCCTTGAGGCTCACCTATGACAGTGTTTGTCATTGATACTCATTGATGAGGGTTCTTACATCGATCCTGTCATGACTTTTGTCAATACAGTATGTAGATGGTGGTTAAGAGTATTTGTGGTTTGGTTCATCTTCATACCGTAAAGCCACTAAATGAAACAGTGCACATCATGTCATTAAGGTGTGAAATATTTAAATGGCTAACAGTCGAGTTCATGGAAAATGTAACTTCTTCTTAAACACCACCACGGGTCCATGGCCGTCACCTGAGAGCTGTTGTTCTAAACTTTGTGAAATCACTTGGAGGAGCAGTGAAGCGCTGAGCTTTTGATGCTATATTCAATGACATCCAGGTAGTTGTGGTCAAACCCAAAGCCACAGTTCACATCAGTGTGTTTCCCCTGAACCCACAGCTGCCTCTGATGCAGCCTCCACTCCTGCCAACACTGTGGCATCTCATTTATCATCAATCACTTCAAATAAATGTCTCCTAGCTACTGATCAGTCTCTTGGATCTCCCTTCAGAGAGTTTTATCCACTTCTTTTCACTGAACACTTGGAAGGGGTGAGGGCTCTCTGTTGGATGTAGGTCAGGACTTTGACTTGGCTAGTGAAAACCTTTTCATGTCATCATCTTCTTAAGCCTTTTTTTAGAATTTTTGTTGAGTACTACAATCATTGTCTTATTGGAACACATGCAGCACTGCTTTCCTTCTTACTGAAATAGAAAACAATTTGCTAAAGAGTATTTATGTGTCTCTCGCTGTATCTCTCACAACTCTGCTTGACTGATGGTATATTTGACATTCAGCAGATGAGTGGTGAAGATGTTTAGTCAATTATGGCATTTTTAAGTGATTGATTGGTTTCTCCCATGAGCAGTTCTCCTCAAATCCCCAGGTTACTGCAGGTGATCTGAGACAGACTTTTCAGCCAATTTTATTCTCCTACAGCAAAGGTTCCCCCTGGTTACTATTCCATGAATTCCATTTCTACTCAGTGTTGTGTTTATTTTCGATGAATGCACAATGACATCAAAAGCAGCAGTGAAGGTTGAGGGACTTCTCAATATTGTTATTTTTATTGCTTTTTCTACATTTAATATTTTGCTTTTGGGTCTTTGTGATATTTTATTTCCATTTGAATCTAATTTGTCTTGGTTAAGTGTAAGAGCCCAAAACTTTTTATTATGCCTTTATAACCTTCTCCAAACTGATGCAGTCTCACCTGAGACTCTTTGAACTGCATTGGAAGCACATTACAATACAGGTTAGGGTTAGGGTTATTTGTATTCATTGAACTGTAACACTAGTTGGTCCCCAAAACATCATTACTTGTTAAAATAATTTCTTTCAGCAGATCGGTCCTGACCGCGCCCTTTGCTGCTTTTCTTCCCCATCCTGCATTTTACTCTTATACTGTCCTGTCAATAAAAGCAATCAACTGCTCAAAAATATCTTTCAAAATATCAGCCATATAGCCATTTTCTCTTCCTGGTTATATTCATAGTTGTTTTTCTGAATGCTGCATATACCGGATTATTGGAAATTTAATTATTTTGCACCTTTAATAACAATTACTAATTAGAATGGCACTCAGGAGAGCAGATACCTCGCTCAAAGCGCTGTCCCCTTATATGTATCAACATGTACTACAGTTCAGAAACTTTGATTATCATTCACAAAAATATGCTAGATTTTATTCATTTAGATTCATGAATTATTCCCAGGGATCAGTGAAAGTGTCTCTCCCTTTGTCTGGATCTGTACCAAATTTGAATGGGTTCTATCTTGGCCCATTTCCCATCGTTCAACCAAGTTTCATGGAAATCCATTCAGTAGATTTTGTGTAATTCTGCAGAGAATCAAGCCAAAACCAAGAAACAAACAACGGGACAGGGGTGAAAACATGACAGCTTTGGAGAAAGTAATCGGATCAAGTTGATTTCAAAAGGAATAATTATATTACCACACTCAAATCAAGCGATCATAGATAGGCTGTGGATGTTCGTATTATTCTGTGACAAAGTCTCATAACTGCCGATTTAAAATGTCAACATTTCTGCCGGTAAATCCAAAAGATATGAATCCACCAAACCGAAAAAAATAAATGTCAATCACATCAGCTATGAATGACATTTGGAGGCTGTCAGGTTTAATCTGCTGATTTCCAAGACCAATGTGGTGCCTCCTTCTCCTTCTCCTCCTGGTCTGCCGCAGACATCAGCCTGACAGGCACTTAAACTATAACCTGCAGTTCTCTGCCTTTACCAGGGAGGCCACAAGCAGGTTGTACCCATGTGATAAGTCTTAGTGGTTCGTTTAATTCTCCTTTCATTTTTCTGCCTTTGTGCACTTCACATTTACTGACCCTCCCCATTCCATTGCTTCCCCTGCCTCGCTGTCTACTTTGCAAACGCACTGATGGGGAACCTCCATGGCTGAATGTCTAACCGGATGTGAAACTATCAGAATGTCTAAAAAAGATCTTCCAAATGTGTGATTAATTTGAGCATATGTACATATATTTTGTGTGTGTGGAAAGATTTGTAACTGTAGAAAGATTGTGTACATATTTAGAACAGTTAGGTTTCACAAAGTGTCAGAAAAGGTCGTATTGTACAAATTCGGTGCATCCATATTTATGCCTGAGAGAACTAGCTGACGAATCAACACTCGCATATTGCCCAACGAGCCTCCACTTAGACAAAGTCAAACTGACTACCGAGCCTCTGATTGGCTATTGCCCTCCGGGTTTCTGATAACTTCTTAAGTTAACCTGGCTATGATGCTGACCAGGAGGAGAGCCACATGCCCCAGCAGCTCAAATTGATGTTCCCAATTGTAATTCGTTGTTTTACCATGATTACATTTCTGAGGAAGCATAAACTATTCCATAGTGCCTTAATGCACAAGTATAAAACCATCCAATAGTCCTGTTTTAGCATAAAACCTCTATCTAAATAAGCTATTTTTGGAACTATAATTGGCTCTCGTAGTTGGAAGCCTCTTCTACTTCCATACAAAGCAGAAAGTGGTATTTTAGAGGGAACATTTCCTCTCAGTCTTCCTCGCTTTTTATCTTTAGTTCAAGTGGTCTGGAGGGAATATGTGACTATTAATGACACAGACACAGAAAACAAATGGCTGCGTGTAGGTGGACGCAGAACAGGAGGCAGAACAAACAGATGAAGTGAAGGGAGAGGCAACCAGGTCAGATGTGTGAGTACAAGTCCGCCTCTCAGCAGCCAGCCAGCCAACAGCAGGCTGACGTGATCTGCATCTCAACCGGGCACAGCACATAGCACTTGTCCTCTGGCAGCCCACTAACTCCTTCAGTCTGAGCTGCCAGGAGAAAGAATGAGCCTCTAAACCTTCAAGGTCAGATATAAGATTGAGATAGAGAAAAGTAAACATGTTTAAATTGGCAGCCCTGTGCACAGCCTGGAAAATCATTCAATTACACATTGACAGTGCACTAATTCAATGCTAGATCTGAGTGGCTGATTGAGTTTGAATTGTTGCTGCGTGTGGGATTATGAAACATGACAGGCTTTTTATAAGGTGTAATTAACGCTCTGATTTTAATGGGGACATGACAGATATTAAATTGGTTTCAGATCTGGGTGTCAAGACGGACTGCTGTTTGGTGTGTGTGTGTGTGTGTGTGCGTGTGGTCGCCATAAATGCTAAGATGCATTTGTGAGCATAGGAAATTATTGAAGGAAACTTTGAACAAGAACCATTTAATGTTCATTAAATCAGTAGGTGGATTTCTCATGATTAAATCACCTGCGAAGTGCTACACATACACAAATAGGAAGATGATTTTGAAACCTCTGCCAACCAGTCAAGTAACAGATTACAACCATGTCTGTCCAGACTCATACGTAGTGAAGACTTAGAAGCAATTTCCTAAAATGCATTAATAGCATTTTGTCATGTTTGACATTTGTATCCTTTAGTTAAAGCTAAAAACATATTTTTAAGGTCACAGTGACTTTGACCTTTTAGCTTTGACATCAGTTCAACCACAAGTCCCAGAGGACCATTGCACCAAATTTTAAGAAACTCCCTCAAAGGATTTCTAAGATATCGTGCTCACGAGAATGGGGTCAACGGATGGACGGACCAATGAACTGATAACCTGAAAACATGCTGTCTCAGGTGCGAAAGCGTAAAGTATGTTAAATTTAGATCAGTTCAAACTTTAAAACACCCGTCCTCAGCCTTAATGATGTCTCTGGATAAGTAACTTCTGTCTTCATGTTCAGCTGAACAGCTTGCGTCAGGACCTCAACATATGGCTGAAATGCACAAGCTGCTTCAACAAACATTTCCAAGGAAAAACAAAACCTGGGTCTGTGTTTGGCAATGGAGTAAGGAAAGCACATTCTAATGGGCAGTGACTGTAACAATACAACCCAATTCAGTCTATGCTGCAGCTTTAAGCTGCAAACAAACCTCTTATGAGCCATGAAACCCCCTCATGATGATGACTACATCATTATAGTATTTTGCATGCTGGAGTTGTCGGATTGCTTTACTGCATCATGTCTGTCTATTGTGTTTTTTGTCTCGCTCCTCCAATGTGAACCCCTGCAGTTCTTCTACATTATAATTCCACAGAAACACCTGAAACAGCACTAATGTACAATCTTCCGAGACATACCCTTTGTGTCCCGTCTCTTTGAGCAGCAGCTGTAGCAATCCCTCAGTCTCTCTGTGCTATAAGTACTGGCAAATGGAGTGTGCAATAGTCAGTAAAAACCAACGATTAGTCAACCCATCTCCCAGAGGGGCCGGCTGTCAGAGGTATTCAAGCTTATCAACCAGATATGTCTTAGCACTTAATTGTGCAGATTGAGGTGAATGGGAATACAGATAAAAAAATATGTGTAATTGTGTCTGTGGTTGTCAAATGTGCCACACAGAACCTGTTAGGCTCTTGAAGGCAGTCAGGTAGAGGACCATGGGAAGAATTTTTCTCCAGCTGCATTTTCTTGTCTTTTTTTGTGCTGTCCATCTTCTACCTTGACATGAGGTGACACTATTCCTTGGCTGTTTGACACATGACATTGTCTCAGTTCAGAAGTGGGAACAGAAGACACATTTCATCTTTTTCTCCCATTTTTTTACTGTCTGCCACTGTAGCAGAACATGTCACACGAGATTGCAAAGGTTAAACTGGACTTTGGGGCTGAATAGATCTGGCAGACACACAGATGGACATATGGAAACTTGGGAAACAAGCCCGTTTTTAAGTGATCTAACACCCCAGAATAGAAAACATTTGAAAATAATAACAGGAATATTTTTTCGGGAGGTTCACACAATTTTACACAGTTGCCATATATATATATATATATATATGCATATACAGAGCTACAGTATATATGTCAATGAATTTAAGGGTAATTTTCCATGTTCCTTATGGATTGTTAAGGCAGACATCTCCACACCACAAAGCAAATACAATTATTATTGTTATTATTATTATTATTCATGATTTATTATGGTTGGTCTGCTGAATTCCACATCCCGTGGACTTTGATTTTAAATCTGGGTAACGATATACAGTTACAAATGTCTAGACAAACCAACTACGAGACAAAGTTACACCATTGGTCAGCTGGCCGATTGTTGAAATCTTTCCCATTGGCTCATTTACAATGACATTTTCGGGGAGTTGTTTCTATTGTCCGCTCGGTTCTCTCAGCTCCAATGTCAGGTGTTTGCATTGTTCTACCGAGAACTGCATGCCCACCATGGTACCACACACAGCTTAAGAAGAAACTGCCAGTGTTCACACCAAATTACAACACTGTCATGAGCCTAGCAGGAGATAATCTCCATTGAGTGGTGGAATTCCATAACTAGACTCTTCAGTTTTGCTAGGTTTAAACCTAGTTTTGTCTGTAGTTAATCCTTCTCAAAAACAACTCTCCGACAAAATCTAAAAGTTATAGGTGTTGAACAACCAAACAGAATGTCTAAATTGTTCAATCTCTGCTATGTAATGACAACATAGCCGGAGTCATGTCATATATAAATAGATCTCACATGTTGAAATAGAAACTCCTCTATATCAATGCGGGAGATTCTCAGATGAAACAGATTGAACTGAAATAACCCTAAAATCCAACCCACTGAAATGTAAAGACAAATCCATCTCACTTGGTTGCCCTGGCCTCACACTCTGTCTCATCCCGTTTGAAGAGCTCCATCCATTTCCTCCCTGGAGGGTTCATGGCTTTGGGGCTGTGGCTTGTCAAAAACAATTATATCCCTTGGTCTCTGGGAGGGCCTCCTCCTAATTTGAACTGATAAGCATCTCCTTGCATATTAGCAGTGTGGCCCAGCAGTCATCCAGCTCCCTACAGATAATGGACTGTGCTGGCAAACAGCATTTGTCATGGACAGCCACTTACCTGGGCCATACATGACGTACTGAGCAATGCTAATAATAGCCACTCAGCCAGACTAGCAGGTAGCAGGCGGCGAACCCCAACCCTGCGGCTGGCCAATCAATAGTCATTTACTCTTACTCTCCTTTCAATTCAACAAGAAAAAGGTTGCATTGCAGAACCCTGCTTTCTGTGGCTTTAAGGCTGGATGGTCAGAAAATGATCAAGCTGCTCAATTGTTGTACGCCAGCAGTTTTTCTCAAGAATGTAAGTTGATCTGTTTTCATTTCATGGCGTAAAGTAGAATACAAGGTTACACGCAAATGATGAGAGCAATGATTAAGAGAAATGTGTTATAACTCTTCATTTAGATGTTTGTCTAGTTTGTCTGTAAGTCATCTGTGTCCTGAGGCTTGTAATGTCCTGGATAAATAACCATTGTCCATTTATAGTAAAGCTGATTTTATTGTATTTTCATCTCTCTGCGTGCGCTATGTCTGACTAAAAGGCAAAACATTACCCTGAAAAAATAGGTAATTTTGATGAAGAGATAGATGGACATATTAGTGAGGGAAGAGCGAAGGCGGCAAACAAGATGGGAAAACATTATGGGAGACAACTGAATGGTTAACTAATAGTGAGATGGATTTCCAGCCTGAGAGATGGAGACAAGTGCAGTGAATGTCAAGAAACTGAAGAGACAAACACAAAAGTCTGCAGGAAAAGACGGCATGATTTATCCCTGTTCATCATCTCCACTCATGCAGCACACGAGTAATAATGGCGTTCATTTGCCTGGCAAGTCGACTGGAGTGTGATGCTGTTTCCTTATGGCCGCCGGTTGGCATTAGCCCAGCACACTTATATCATTAAATCACTCATTAGTGCCGGAATAAACGACATAATTCGATTTACAGAGGCAGTATCACTCCCCCTGCAAACAGGTGAGTTGCACAAATACAATTACATGGCAACAATGACTTCAGGGTGGCAGAAATTATCATGGGAATCCGCCGGCTCTCTTCATGCGTAAATACACATTGACATTTACATGATGATCTAAAGCAGTCTAACGTTCTAACCCGTACATTTTTGTATTCAAATTCTCCCTCTCATTCTTATGCATGGCTTCATCGCAAACAAGGATACATCTGTCTTCATTGATCTGTATTATTCTCTACAGGCCTCTGTCAAATGTTCTGTTGAGTTTACCAGGGTTAAGATATTTATATGTTTGACATCAGTGACATATCCAAACAGCTACAAAGGTTACAAAGGCCAACTGCTCGTTGAGCTGTGTTGTGCTGACAGAATGAAAAGAGCTGAGAACAGGACAAGCTGGCCATGTGTGACTGTGTATCTGTGTGACTCCCTGACAGACCTGTTTTTATATTAAATGTGTTAAATTTTTTGCTTCTGTGTCTCGGAAAAAAGCTATTTGCCGGAGACGGATAGATCAAAGCAAACAGCGTTGATGTCATAAGCAGTTAGAGCCTCGGCACTACAGACAGTCTATGATCCATCACTTTCTTTAAAGAAAGAGAGAAAAACACAAAGCCAGGAGTGAGAGACAAAGAAGTGAAGGAGAGACGGACACAGGCTGGATTTTGTGTTTGCACATTGCTAAGCATCTTAAATGGAATCTCTTTTGTCAGTCTGTTTGTCTTCAGCTAAATTCATGCGTATCTAAATATGTCACTGAGAATGAATAAGGCGCACACACTGCTGCCTTTGTGCAGCAGAATATTACTCCAGCGAAGTATAATACATGGGTTAGAATACATATTCAAACTAAGTGATTCAGGAATCCAGTGTAATGCGAGGGGGGATTTGGATACGTTCCAAGCAGCCTTAACTCATTTGCATCTGAATGGTCAGTACCATTAGCATGGTAAACATGCTGTAACACATGATAAGAGCGTGCACGCACCAAATTAGGATCAAGAATAGTTGCACCAACTGCAACAATAAGGACGTTTCTCCCGCCCACACAAGCAAGCAGGCACACAAACCGAGTCGAGCTTGTAGAAGCCTTTTGTACCTGTATTTCATCCTGGTCCTGAGGGGCATTTGCCTCCCCTCTGTGTAAGCAAAACTGACATCCTTTATGAAAGATTTATGAGCCAAAGATGCAAACGATAGAGCGTGAAGTCCCTCGGGTGCAGCCTCTTCCATCTGTGAAGGATCACCTGTTCTTAGGTGGGCTAAAGCGCCTGTTCCCTGCCAGTGTATTAACAGGCGTCCAGGCCGTAGGGAGCAGGCAGGGCGCTGCAAGAGGATGCTGTGCAAGTGTACAGCCTCCTGGCAGGCGCTGCAGCCAGGCTGAGTGATGCGGCTACAGCAGCAGATATTATGGAGTTCTCAAGCAGCTGACAGAACCTTCTACCGGCTGTGGTGTTGCTTAAACACATGGCCAGGGGCGATGGCAAAGCAAATGATAAACATTTGCCTCTGATGTGAGGAAAGTGGAGAATACTTCAGGAGTCTTTACCTGGGTTTTTAACTACACGTGGACCTGGGAATCAGTGGTGCTAAAAGGAATCTACCAAGAAATATGACAGATAAAGATGAGCACGAGGGAGTAAAATACATGTTGTGTGAAGTCGAGGCACAGATGCGCTGCAACAAAACACAGCATAATGAAGCACAGAACGCTATAAGTGGGACAGCTACTCCTTTACTGCCGCCAGCTTAATGTAGGAAGTAAGGAAGGCCAAGGAATCGCTGGCCAAGCCAAGAGGCTGAAACAATTTGCCACATCAAAAGGATCCATAGTGGAGGATGAGTGCTGAGGAAAGCTCTTACATTAAATCCCAGGGAGCCCCAACAGGATTACAGCTTTACGCCACTTTATAACCCCACAACTGGTCAGAGTAAGAGCAACACTGCTGGTAAGACGGATGACACGGCAGCCCTGTGTTCAGAAAGCAGCGTTGTGCCATCTATTGAATTTAGCCTGACAGCGTAAATCTGAGTCTGGGAATGTGCAGTGTTTCCTCACATACACGGGTTCAGCTCTGTTCTCAGCCTCATTCTACTTCTACTATAAATTAATAGCTAAGCGCTGTTTCCTTGTGTGAGTTGTGAGTTGCTCCTGGACTGACGCATTCAGCCAATTCTCCCACAGGAGAGGGTGGGCACTAAAATAATGCCGGGCTTTGTGTCGGAGTCCTGCTTTACCCCCCCCCTTGTCTATCCTCGTTCTCTCCTTTGTGGCCTCCTGGGGCACCTCTCAGCACCTTCCTCGTCAGAAGGAGAGATAAATGCGCCCCGGTTCAAAGTGGGGTCACACTTGTTGCTTTGCTTTTATCCAATTGTCTATTCATCCCTTGTACAAACTTGACACCCCCACCGCACAGACACCAAGGCTGCTGTGGGCTTACACAATGACTGTGGCTGTCTCCCAGAGCTACTTGCTAATATGGAGAGCATTGAATCTGTTCAGAAAAATTTAATTGCCGACCTTGTTCACACGCCACACCTCTTGTGTTGTTTTGTCCCTGGTTTATCGCATTTGCTCTCAGCCAGGTAAACAAGAACTACTAAGGCAATTACTAGAGACTGACCTGAAATACAAGATAGCTCATCAGATGGTGTTTTAGATCATGTCAACTTCGATAAACAATATAACGGAAGAACACTGTTTACATGTGAGACTTGCTCGCATCCACACTGTCTAGCATTGTGAGTTCAGTGAGAAACCTCAGTTCACACTGACGCACAAAAACGATTTAAATGAAACACGTTTATTTTCTTCCTTCTCTGCTGTGGAAAACAACAAATCTATGCAATACAGCCACTGCCTGGTAACCACTGCCTGTCACCTCCTGCTCACCATGGTCTTATCCTGTGTTTCATTTTAAGCGAACACAACCGGCACTGTGTGATACTGGCATTCAAAATGAGTGATCACATCGAGAACTAGAGGTGTAAGGGATGTTCACTTCTCAACATTTTCTGCTGAACGGCTTCCAACTGTCGCTTTGGAAGCACACAATATCATTTTTGGAGAAACTTTATTTCCCCCATCCACACTTAGGCCTTGAAATATGTGTTTTTTTACATAAAGGTGGAGAGGAGTTATCCTCTGCCTCATGTGGCAGGCAGGGGAACAGACCTGTAGTCGACTAAGCGTGAACATACCTTTAAATTACACCCCAACAAGAAGACATTTTTACCTTGAGGGGACATTTTCTGACTCAGACAAAAGAGGAGCTTAGGACTGATGAAAGAGAGAAAATTGGCCAAATGGTCATTATCATGCTAGACAGCTGAAAGAAATCCCACTGTGGCCTGAATAAAACCGGTGTCATTAACAAGATTTGCTTTGCAAAGCCATCAGATCAGGAGGAAAGTGGGAGGTGGGAGCCATTATCCATTTGTTAATTGTGCAGCCTTGTCATTACTCATTCACCATTGACCTTAAAGGTTTCTGAAAGAGTTCACTGTCAAACAGCAGCAGGGCAGAACTGAAAAATAATGGAGTGAATACACTCATTCAAATAATTTGTTCCCCCATGTTCTTTCCATTCGTTTGTTGGGTTCGTCGCCTCCAATTTTGCATATCAAGTTCAGTTTACTTATCAAGGGGGAAACTATTCAAAATGTCCTCTGTGACTCAGGAGGGTGGACTCCCATCTCTGAAAATAATAATTCAGATGATGTAATCAAGGGCTTATCTAATATGCAAGCTGCATCCTGGGAGATGCAGGATCTGATGTTTTGGTTCTAAACTTGTACTGAAAGTGAAAATGTTTCTGCCCTCTGCTGCATAGATTTTGACGATTCTTATCTTCATCTGTCTCTCTGTTATAAAACCTGTAACTTTGCGAAAGAGTGACATTGAACTCGAGTACCACTGTAAAGACTGTGCTGATTCTGGGCTGCCACCTTCACTCACTCCTTTTACTTTTAAAACATGTTTTTTTCTCTTTCCCCTGAAGGGATATTCACCATCTTGTCCTTTGATCTAAAACTGTCCTCTCCCTTGTACTAGTATTTGTCTGTTTCAGACAGTGTAGGGAAAGACAGAGGGTTTACAGCTGAGAATATTAACATCCCTGGTGAGTAATACCTTTGCTAATGAAACATCATCTTGCAACTAATCCCCATTCCCAAAACTCTACTATTCATACTCTCTCTTTTCGCTCTTTCTTTTCCCTGGGGGTCTCCTGCCTCAACAGACCAGTCCTCCAGGGTCCCAAGCTGTCCCCTCCTGTGCTACACTTCTCCAACAAAATTACCAAATGAAGGTGTCACTACACATCAGAAGGACCCTTGAGTGAAAAGCTTTCTCACGCCCTCACACATATTTGTATAAATTACACGCACATATAGACACACAATCACAGAGAAAGAAAGACGCGTACACACACACTTCTCCAGATATTTGAAGCCTTTTAGATTTACTTTTGCACATGTGTGTCATGTTTGCATGGGTAAAAAGTATATTCCTCTGATGCACTGGTTAAAACCATGCCACTGATTTCACTGTGTCCACTGAGCTCACTCCTATGTTATAATAACTTTATTTGTATAGAACTTATCTATACAAGGTTACAAAATGCTTCACACAAAAGTCCATGGCAAAATTAAGATTTGATTGTAATAAAAGATATTCTGTTCAGTCCAAATTAAATCATGAAATAATAAGGTCAAGACCTTAAGTGTATAGAGAAACCCAACAGTTCCCACATGTTGTGCATTAACAGGTTAAATATCATATTAGCTACATTTAAATATTTGTGTCCTTTGCTATTTGCAATTCTCTTGCTCTTGGGCTGCCCTGAAGTTCCCATTCATTTTCGTTCTGATCCCATTTAATGACTCCCCTGATTTAATGAGTCAAATCTCAACTTTATGAATCTCATCTAACTTTAAAGAATAAATTGTGCCTCTAAGCCTTCACATCACATATGAGAGAGCGTGATCGTGAGTGTAACAATGTGGCCAGAGGAGACGTGCAGGGGGGGAACAGGTGTTACAGCGTAATTACAAACACAGCAAGCTTTTAATTATGCTCTCTAGTATGAACTGTTAATGAATGTGAAGCTCATGCAAATAGCAATGCATTCCCACTGTGTCTGCACACTCGGCAATCACCTGAGCACGCACACACATCAAGTGCTAAGGAGGGGGATCAGCAGCAGATAGGTGTATCGCAATGCGCCTCGTGACTTGGAGCAAAGCTGACTCTCCTCTTTATTCCCACTATGGCTTCTCTAAAGTTCCACTCATAACACAAACAGTGACAGCTGGAAACCGAGCCTGGACTCTTTCACCTGGTGTTATCAAACAAGGCAGATGAGTGCAAGAGGAGACATAAGTAGGTTTTAAAGTGTTGTGGTTTGTTTGATCACAAAATGAGCCTGCCTGTTGTTTATGTTGCAACGTTTTCTTTCAGCAAATCCTAAGCCATCTCAAACCTCTCCCTCTGAGGGCTTGGTCATCTTCCTTTTGTGGAAGTCTTGTTTCTCCTGCCCCTTGCTGAGGGCTGTACTCCCTGTAACCTCCCATCCTTTCAGCTCACCTCATGCCATGAACCTGTTTGACTCGGATGGAAGCCCTGATAATTGATTCACTGTGAAATCCCCACATATGATTTGTCTGTAATCTTTCCTGTCACTGTTTGTGTGCGCAGTGTGTTTCCAATGTGAGCTTTTGTCTGTTTGGCATGTGCTCCATTTTTCATATGAATGGTAGATAAATTATTGCTTAAGCTATTCAGCTTAAGCTCCCCAGTCTGGGAGAAAAACAGCAGCAGTGGAGCGACTGTGTAGACTATGCTGCGGCTGTGTGTTTTCCTGTCTTTATGCTGGTGTGTCGCTCTCACTTGGCGAGGCTGCCTAGCTGCGATACATTCTGACTCTTCATCTCTAGTCTTCTATCTCTGCTCCACTTTCTCTCTCTGTCCTCATGTCATCTCTGTCTACCAGATCTGAGCTGTAACCAAAAAGAGACCAGCCAAGCCAAGCGGCAGACTTAAAGGCTTTTATAAGGCATACAAACAGGCTGCAAATCGGATTAGGGCGGAGGGGAGGGAGCCTTTTCTATTGAAAATCCATTTTGTGATAGGGTGGACATTGTATGTACAATGCCAGTCAGGACATACACTTGTCTTAAACAGTGTGAGGGTGACAAGCAAAGAGAATGCCACCAATCTGCATAAAAGACAAAGCTTTCATATTGAATGCCACAGAGGATGATGCTGCATTCGATGTTTGCAGCATTGAATCTCTGCGATTCTTTGTGGTCTACTTTTATCGTCCAAAAGAACACGCCAGAGACAGAGAGAGTCTATGAATGTGCCAATGAATCCATTATATGCACCGATAATCTAATTTCCTGTCACTACAACAATAATTGTGATCTAGGTTTACTAAACAGACTGTGATTGCACTGATTAAAGAATAAGGCTGGCAACGCTCTATGTTTTTGTTATTGTCAACAAGTCTGTTGTAAGGTGCAAAACCAACAGCATTTGTTCGTCGCTTACTTCTTCCCCAGCCTGTCTGTGGTGCACAGCTCCAGGCCCATTCATTCCAAATGAAGATAAAATGCAGACAAATATATGATTTCATCTTTCAACAGCCGGGCACTGTAGTTGCTCTCAAATATTACAGGAGCAAACAGTGCATTTATTGGGGACTATTCTCACGGGTTGAGAGTTACAGGAGCAGAACAATATACACTCTGTGAGATGAACCGGGAAGAATAAACTACAGTGTGTGTATGTGGTGTTCTGTTTGTAGTGGCTAATTGCAAAGTTACTACTTCTACTATTTTTTCTGTTTCTGTCCTTTGTCTAAAACAGCAATGGAGCCTCTACCAACTATTAACACACTGTGTCAGGGTCTCTACCGGTTTAAGTTAAATTTAAGATGTATCCAAATTCACCCATGAGCCCTTCATTTTGTCTGTGTACTTGAAGGGGTACTGTGTTGTCCCATTTATCTATGTTATGTAGGGTTAGTGGCCATCTAGCCCTTCAAACGTAGTGTATTCAGAACCCCCCTAGAAACGAAGGAGTAGATGTCAATTCCACTCTTCCCCATCTGCATGCCAAAGTGTCCTTGGGCATGATACTGAACCCCTAAATGGCCCCTCATAGATGTTGAATGCACTAATTGTAAGTCGCTTTGGATAAAAGCGTCAAATGTCATGTAATAATAATAATGTAATAATGTAATGAATGCTTTACAACCGGACAAAGCAAATCAACCAAGTGCTCATAAATGTAAATCCGAAATCTCGCAAAATAACCATGAAAAGATGTTGAAATGAAATATCTTAGTTTAATCCACTAGCAAATGAAAATGTAATTGAATCACTGTGACAAGCGGTTCAGGAAAATCGAAAATCAAAGTTTGTGACTCCTGTTTCCCGAATACGAAGTTTGAAATAAAAAAAGGCAGAGAATTGAGACAGTGCCTTCACATGTAGATTCTCTATTGGACAAATCTAACTAACCCTCGGCTCATCTCACACAAACCACTGATTGTCTTCTCTGTCTGTGTCCAAGGTCCAAGTGCATTCTCACAGAGATACTATGTACCTTCTTCCTGTTGTTATCTATAGCTTCCTAACTCAACCTTGAGACTTAGAATACTGCAATAGAGAGAAGGAGACTCAGTATTATTGCACAAATATGTGCTGAATTTGGATAATCTTCCTCTGGTTTTAGTCTAGATTTTAGGCTAAGAGAGGCCTAAAAATAAAAAAATGCATGCCTCTTTACACCAAATTTATTGGCACAAAAAGGCAATTGATTTATTCTGCATTGCCAGTAGAGGAGAAAGCCTTCCTGTTACTTCCCCCCTTGGCTTCACATTGGATGTCATCAATACATCAAAAACCAAGGCACTCTCTCACCTCGCTGTCTTGCCAAATTAGCGGATGTATTGTGTTCTTCACTGCCGATTGGAGCCAGAGCAGCAAACCTGTGTCTACTGCAGAGTCATTTGAACTGGAAGAGATTGTATCAAATCCCATGAGATAAAAGTCAGATGTTCAGGGGTGTTGGTGGGTTTTTGGCCATTGCAAAGGGGCGTAGGTAAATAGTAAATAAACCTAAACCCTTAAACTTTTCATAACAAGAGCTACTAGTGACATAACAATAGTATGGCAGTATGTGAACAATTCCTACTATGCAGAACAGTCCATCAAATGAACCAGTATACCACTAGCTCATGGCAATGACTGAACATGTCATCCAATGAAATGCTGTGGCTCACTCATTTGTTTCTATTTGTTTCTGGAGAATACTGTAGCTGTATGACACTGAGGAAGAAGCTGCAGTACATCAGGCTTTAGATACAGAAACATTACTTGTAAGTAGGATTAACTGGGTCGATTGAATTTGTTGATAAAAAAAAAAAATTGAGTAATACTATGTTATCATACCTTAGCCATCAGTCATCAATGGTTGCACGTTTGAATCACAGCTAATGGTGTCAGTATGGACCACGACTTGTGACACAGATACCTGCTGAGATACACACTTCCCTCAAAGACCAGCACATGAGGGTATTAATGGACCCCCGGGGTGTCTATTTCTACGGTCCTCTCTTGTTTCTGACTATCCACTGGCCATTAGCGTGTCTCTGTGCTAACAGAACAGGAAACAGGGAAAATATCAGCCTTCACAGCACAGACATCTGCTGCACAATGCCGTCCATTATCACAATCCTATCTCTATAAAGGATACAGAGGCATAGTTTCTCAGGGTTACGTAATATGTAATCATGCATGGTATTTGGAAACCGTGCTGTTCCCAATGAAAATGTCAATGGACAATGATTGCAGAGAACAAGCATGTTACAGAGAATCCAAGTGAAAAACAGGAAGCCTGTAACTTGTCAAAACTTTCCAAAATTCTAACAGTTGATATTTCGGTTGCTGCCTGAGACGCTCCAGTGCTCGGCTGAAGCTGAGCAGGCTCCAGTTGATAATCATCTGCTTTGTGGCAGGAAGCAAGGGGAGATGGAGCAGATGGCACTAGTTTTATTTTGCCGCGGATGCTTTCTCTGAATAAGGAACGCTCTAGTGAATGCCAAGCTCTGTGGGAGAGTAGAAGCAAATTGAGGCCCTCCTGCACTGCGCTCCTCTTCAGGGATGGAAGGGGCTATTGTTGTGTGTGTGTGTGTGTGTGTGTGTTAGTGTCTGTGTGCGTGCGCGCGTGTGTGTGTACTCCAATTCCAGAGTGACGGGCGAGTTCTGCTCATTCATTAATGTGCCAAGCTCAGCGATGGACAGGACACACGGGAATTTCATTACCTCACTCACTCATCGTTTCTGTCTCCCCCCTCTCGCTTTCTCTCTCTCTCTCTCTCTCTCTCCAGCCCCCACCCCCACTCCATCCCCGACTCCCTCACTAACTCTCTCGCTGACATGCCCACGTTGATGAGAAGTGATTCTGTTGTTCCAGCAAATAACCAGGAAAAATAGTACAACTCCAATTCAATTAAAGAGTAATGATTTAGTGTTTCAGTTACCGGGGGGCTTTCACCTTGAAAGGAATTGGCATTTGGCTCCCAGTATAGCCCTGATTCAACACTTCCTGGTGATGTAGTGGACACTAACGGACCTTGTGTGTACGCCCTCAGAATGACTCACACAGTGCACACAGGAAAATCTAAGCCCCTTTTACAGCAGAGCAAGTAGTAACAGTAATTAGCACCACAGATTTCAGATCTCTTACCATCGGTGGCATTTCGGTGAGCCACAATAAAGAGAAACCTGCAGGAATTCATATCGTAAAGTAATAAGAGCCCCCCAGAGCCCATTTGAACGTCATTATAAGAAAACATTTGGCAGAAGTATAATTCAAATTCAACACAGTCAACCTTTACAAGCTGCCTGTAAATTATCTGAATGAAGTAACTGGTCATGGAATGTGTTTATGCACTAAAGAGGCCAGTGGGACAAAAGGTCAAAGGGCATCAATGGACAATAGTAAATAGAGCAGAGAGGGAAGTATGGGAGAGCAGGGATGGGGAATAATAATAACTGGAGCGAGAGAGGAAGGAACTGCATTAAAAAGCTGCAGCATCAACTGTGGATCTTTTCTGACGGATAATTTACCCGCAATTATATTTTACTTTATTTCATCCGCACCAACTTCGGTTTACAAATATGTCCGTCCAGATGAGAACACAAAAACAAACGCTCTAACATGCCCGGCCAGTCGGCTGTGTCCACATCAACAAATACCAGAGAAGAGCACTGTGGTCCAGGTAAGATGCCTGTGGAGGCAGCTAACGTGGTGCATTGAGGACACAGTCACACATACGCAAACACAAAGAGGATAACACATGTCAACGTTCACAAAAGTTGAACTCCACGCGGCGCCACACTGCCACATGGCTCGCCACAGGAAGCACGTGTTTTAATCTCCTCCTCACTCTCACAGATTGGAAGTGAACAGAAGATTCGCTTCTGGAATATCCCAAAATGATAGGACCAGGCCCTGGTGCTAAATTTAATTACAAGCTTTTAATTACATGTAGCAGTGTTAACCAAACAGAGAAAACGGTTCATAGTCACAATACTCATTACACAAAGAAACAGTGGGAATGTGCAAAGAAAACCGTGATATCATTGTTTCCCAAATGCTTTGTTTTACATGTTCACATGGATACACAGAAACCAGAAACCATTTGAGTAACTAGAAAATGCAGAGGAAAATGCTTTTACTTATTGGTACAACTGTAAACAGGGCGTGAGTGCTGTCTAATGCTAAGAGTTCACCATCACATCTCTTTTCGCTGTGTCTCCAGATGATCTGTGTTCTTCTAACGTCTCCAGCCTCCTCCTCTCTCCTCCCCTCCCTCTCCTTCCTTCTTGTCGCCCTGTAATGTGTCACGTGAGACACAAGCCGCCTGTCCCGCGCGCATATACTCATCAATAAACTTCTCACTCTGAACGCTTTGTCATCGCAGCCGAAAAAACATCACAGTAATCTGTCGAACAAGCCCAACGTTTCACTCAGACGTCCTTCTGAGATGAGTTCTGTTCTGAGACCTCAGTGTTATCGCTTGATATCAGTGGAGTCCTCTGTGTAAATGGAAGCAGACTGGGCTGCAGTTTGGAATCCATTTCACACGAGAAGTAATCAAACAGAAGAGTCGGAGAAAGTTTTCGCCTTTGTGATGACAGTGAAAGAGCTTGATTTTGACAGAAGCAAAAGACCCCGTGCCGTCCCGTCTCACAATATGTGATGTGTTTAAAACTAGTGCTGATTTATACAAATGAGATGAGGCCATCTGAGGAGCAGGCTGCCACCCCCTGCCCATGTGCCATCTTTCTGTGCTGGACAGGGACACTGGCACTGGCCAGCATAAATGATTGAGTTGGATGTCAGAAGTGGAGCTCTTGCCAAGGGGCCACAGCATCCATGCTAATGGGCTGAGGGAGCCTAATCTAAATAAGCGTGAATAAAAGGGCTTTTACTGTGAGTGCTCACATCTTAAGCAGAGGAACATGCTGGAAATTGATTAATCTTAATCAATCTCAAGGCAAGACAGAAACTCAGTTCATTTAACTCTCACCGCTCAATTCTGATGTCAGCTATCGTTGGGAAGAGTATGTTGTTGTATGTGCGACGTTTTCACACAAACGTGGGAGCTGTGTGTTGGTTTTGTGAGTCCTTAGTCTTCCGAGGCCCATCCGAGATCAATCACCAGGCCGGGCGTGATGAAGGGGCCTGTCAGAGCTCACTGTGGTGGCCTTGATTCGGTAAAACAAATAAAACGGGCATAGGCACAACAGAGAGTTTTAACACAAGCTAGACGAGAGACCACACCACACAGAAATCGGAGCGAGGGGTGAATAAATAAAGGGGGGGGGTCAAAGAGCAGTACAGGATGAAAAATAGAGAGGGGAGGGAGGAAATGTATACAGAAAAAGACAGGGAGAAAGACTGGAACAGAGAGGGACACACAGAGAGCAGCAGGCACAGCGATATGTCTGCCGGCGTTAGCCCAGCTCGGCTCCTCAGCCCGTTTCTCCTCGACAGCATGTCATCGGTGCAGCTCTCCACTGTTTGGACCCTGCTGTGGATGCTGCAGTGCACGGCCATGTGATGAAAGGGAGGAGCCCTGAGAGATATTTAATGCATCTTCCCTCACACGTCCCTTATACTCTATTGTGTCAGAGTGCATCAGCGTAGTGCCAGCCTGAATTTCTCTGATGATTCTGTCGCCCGTGTAACCTGAAGCACTGCAGCGCTCGGCTCTGCTCGGATGGATTTGATGCAGCAGCATTTACAAGACTACATATGACAATGCAATATAGCTCTTTCCTCCAGCATAAAAAAAAAACGTGGGGGAAGCTATAATACGCCCCTGTCAGCACTTAACCTTCCCCCAGCACTTAAAAAAGACTTTCAGGAGCAGGTAGCTCGGAGGTGAGGCCCCCCCCCCTGGGAGGCCCCTGCCAGACCCCAGCCGACACACTCAGTCTGATAGCGCAGAGCTCACACAACAATCTACTTCCTGCGGTTCCGCTCTGCTAAATACTGTGCACGTGAGGGAGATGATGGCGTGCACCCTGTTGACCTCATTGGTCAGAGGGTGAACTTATAACCTCTATTAATAAATGGACAATGAGGGATTTCAAAAATTCATTTAATTTTTCTTGGAATGAAGCAGAATCTTTTGGAGGGTTGTTTTCACGGCAAAAGAAGAACGTTGAAATATTGAATCTGTCAGTAGGGGATGTAGAGCCGTGTGTGCATAATATTGACAAAAAATGTTTTATTATTTAACAGACCTTGACTGCTGTCAACTGTTGAGTTACATATTTGTGTTTATTTTTCATACTCTCTGTGAACAGCCTTCAAACTAGAGCATTATAGCATATATGCATTTTGTTTAACACAATTCAATAAATAAAAATGTATTTCACATTAGGTCCTGACAAAACCTATTCCCCCTACGAACAAGTGTATTTTTGTAATAACAAGATGTTTGTAAAAATACGTTGTTATAGCAGAAACTTTGAGAAAAGGAGCAGAATTTAGTTTTGTCATAGGTGGCAGCCATGCTCTCCTGTAAAGTTACAGCTGTACACAAGTTCGTTTTTCCTCTGTGTGGGAGGGCATCTTTGACTTTTTGCTCCCTCTGGAATTTGGTTTCTGGGTTCCCATCCAAAAGAAAACAATTTGTACTTGACTTTTGTCTTTTTCCTCTTAGCCTTTTGCATTTATTTTTCACAGCTACTGAACTTGCATTCGGAATATGACTTCCACATCAGGAATTTGACAGGTAGGAGACTATTTGAAAATTCCGTGCTGTGAGCGTATTTACCCTGCATTAATTTTGCATTTCCATTTAATCCACAAACCATACAGTGCATGGATACATACATATTCAAATCAAGTGCTGTCTAGCTAATTTAGAGGACTGGCTGAACCCCAAGAATGTTATCCCCCAGTGTTTAATATGTATGTGAGTGCACCTCTGTATGTAAATACATGGGCAGTTTTGCAGCATTGTCAACTATTGCTTAATAATCATATATTTTAGGAGTACACAATGGGCCTGATCTGCTGAGTATGCATTATCGTGCGTTTCTACCCGAGTGGGCAAAATATTGGGAGGAGTAGATGCAAATACTTTAATTTAGCACACACATCGTGATTTACAAGGCCTGAAAATAATGGTGGCAATTGTGACTGCGTCTATATTCAATACGTTTGAAAGGTAAGTGCTAATCTGCACAGCGTTACCAATGGCTGCAGTTGAGATATTTTTTCTTTTGTTCTTCTGCTTAAGTCCTGCCATCTTCTCTTAATTTCATATGTTGTGTTTTTTTTTGTTTTGCCCACAGCATTTACTTTCTTGCAGATACTCTCCCATATCCCGTCTCTTTGAGTTATATTAGTATTTCTTTCTCTGTAGCTCTTCCACTAACACCTCCGATTCCATGGCATTCAAATTTGATTTGCGCTTGTGGTCACTCTGTTCTCCGTAATGCTCCAGTAACCAGTAACGCACGCAAAACACTCATCTAAATGCTTCTGCCTCTACCATGTTTGCAGCTGTTATCATTTACAGAATTATTTTTAGTAGATCACCCGCAAAACGCCCACCAACCAAACGTGCAATCTGTTTTAATGCACACGCAATTTAGCATTCTTTATTTGGGATCTTAGTAGATCGGGCCAAGTGTGTCTCTGTGGGCCTGGCCGTGTTGACAGAGGAAGACACACCACTGTCTAGGGATGGGGGAAAAAATCGATTCAGTTACAAATCGCGATTCTTGTGAATGACGATTTTAAATCGAAATTTTTTTTTTTAAAACATATTTATTGGTTTATATCGGGGGGATATATTGGGGGAGCAACATCACCCCAGAGCATGTTGACCAGCTCTTGTTTTTAACACAAGAATCTAAACATACCCAAGCACTAGCTTTGCATCAGCTACATGCAAACAACAATAGCCTACTTTTTGTTTATTTCAAACTTGTATTCCTTCTATTTAATTTATCATTTATTTATTGTTTAAAAGTAGCCTAAGGGGCATACATTTCTTAATCTGTCAGTTAGTGTGCAGTTGACAGGGGCTATACAATAATAGGGCACATTTTTATTTATTTTCTCTATTTGCTGCCCGGCAGTCATTAAGTTAATGTTAATATCTGAAATAAAACTGGTAAAGCTCTAAGTGAATTTGACTGTGTTGTATTTGAAGGAATGATTCAACATTTTTCCATGGTCCAGTATTTAAAAAAAAAGAATAACCAAAAAAAATCCCAGGAAATCGTAATATCGAATCGCAATACTTACAGAATTGCAATACCCACAGAAATCGTAATACATATCGTATCGCCACCTAAGTATCGTGATAGTACCGTATCAGGAGGTCCCTGCCGATTCCCGTCCCTACCACTGTCCATGTGTATTTATTAGCCCTGAGGAGTCCATTTGATAACTGATTCAGTCCTGACACAACATTCATATTTCTACCAGCGTTATCAAGTACATACTGCAGCCCAGGCTGTAGTATGAGCTTGACATCTCTGCTGTAGTCCATCTGCCTTCCTGCAGGCTCTACCATCACTGCAGTGTTAGTCTTACTGATGTCTCCGACCACAAACACCCACCTGAACCCTCTTCATCACACTTATTGCATTGCGGGCGTTAAGCTCTACTGGTCGGTTCAGACGACAGGTACGGAGGCGTCATCTCATTTAGCCTGATTTACATTTCATCCGTGTGCTATTTGTGTAGGTCACACACTCTGCGCTTCAGTTACACATGTGCTGTTAGCTTTTTATTAGGCTTCCCCGTTTGATGTGTGCCGTGCTGTTAATGATGCATAGCAGGCTTTTATAAATACATAATGATGTTTACCATGAGATTGGTAGGGTTTTCTCATTAAAATCTTCATATTCAAATCAAGGTTGTTGGCTTGTGGGGCTTCGATTGATCCATCATTCCTAGAAGATGGCCCGATGTGTGTTAATGCGAACTGCAGCAGAATTACAGCACACATCAACATGTAGCAATGTGCAAATTCTGACCGACACAGCGATGGCGGTGGGTTGTTGTCACTCCACCACGAAGAGCTCCATGTGAATGGTTAGAGGTTTGGCTCATCTGCAGTGCGTCGGAGTCTCTCAGGCTGGCAGGGCTCCAGTCCTCCACTCGCTTATTCATCCCTTTCTCCCACAGACAACACAGTCTGACACACGCGCACCGACACACACTAACACGCACCAGCATTTGGCGCACACCCACCAGATCCCTTGATTCACACCGAATGGCGTTTTATCTGAAACAAACCGAAATCCAGGGGGCCACAACACAAAATGTGCTCATTGTCATTTCAAATTCTGTCTCTTCATCACTATAAAATGCAGTGCAATGTACAATCAATGTCCATTAGAAGTACAGCACTGCAAATCCCACTGGGCTGATTCCCAAAGGAGAAGAGTGAACGGACTAAACTCAACATCCTAAAGAAAATATTCAGCTGTGAGAGTAAATTATGCAGACAAATGTGCCACAGGTTCGAAAAAATGCTATGTAGATTTGCCAGTTAGGTGGTTCAAGGTGCGGAGGAAGTAAATAAATAATCCTGTTTAATAATTCATTGAAATTCATGTTGCTTTGCCTCGAGCCTTGAGAGTATTTAGAATGCAGCCTGCAAGGGCCCTGCTTCTGACTTATGGTGGTGTGTGGTAAGATTATTGAAAACGTGGGGAAGCTCAGGCACACACATATCCTCACTCGCTCACACACACAGAACTCCAAAAATATGTACACCAAGTATCATATGTTGTGTAAATTAGTGAGAAAGGACGTCCACTGTCACCATCTTTTCTGCTGTTTGCTCCGTTCCTCCCTGGAACGATTGATATAATCTCCAGAGTGTGAAGAGAAGTTCACACAGAGCTTCAGGCTGGTGAATACACTGAAGCTGAGAGAGATGGCAACACAGACACAGAGAGGACTGCAAATTGGATCTAAATGTCTTTCAGTCTTTCCAAAAGAGAGAATCATGAGAGAGCCGGGCAGAGAGAGAGGAGAGGAGAGGAGAGAAGAAGAGAGGAGAGGAGGAGAGGAGAGGAGAGAGGAGAGGAGAGGAGAGGAGAGGAGAGGAGAGGAGAGGAGAGGAGAGGAGAGGAGAGGAGAGGAGAGGAGAGGAGAGGAGAGGAGAGGAGAGGAGAGGAGAGGAGAGGAGAGAAAGAGGAGAGGAGAGGAGAGGAGAGGAGAGGAGAAAAGGAGAGGAGGGGAGGGGAGGGGAGACTTAAGGCTATTGATCCATGTGATCCAACCCATTCCTGATGATGTCTTTGCTTGATAGAATTACACCAGCAAATAAAATTGTCCTGTCTCACTCTCTGTCGGGTTGTGCGTGTGTGTGCCTGTGTCAGTGCATCCATTTAGATCCAGTGGGGCCACTCACTTGCATCTTTTACGTTCATGTTCTATTTCACAGTTCAAATGTTCTGACACGTGGATGTGGCTTTTGCATGTTCAGCATGGGAATGACTTGAGGGCGCCCGATGATTAGGAGAATATCGTGATAAACAACATTAGCTGACATTTTGGCACTGCTACCAGTCTCTGTTGATGTCAATTAACAAGACAAAGTTTACCATTCTTTTGCATATTCCAGCTTAAAACCGAGTACTAGGATTTGATTAAATTAGAATAAAATAAGTCATTGTAAATTAGGAATGCAGTGCAATCAGTGAAATATTTACTGGGGTTGCACAGACTAAAAGGAACACTGAGTGCTTTGTATATATGTGCTGAAGCTGCCTTCTCTAGACAGCACTTGGAAAAAGCAGCAAGAATTGTCTCCACTTTTCAGCCTGCGCTCGTTTCTTTTTATCACTTTTCCTGTTAAAATGGAAGTTTACACGTTGTGTGTGTGAAGAGGGATTTTGTGAGGGTGAATGTGAATGAGGCAGAGTTAACTACAGATAAAATATGCATGTGATTCAACAAGTGGCTTTATCACACTGCAAAACTCAGTCCCCAAAACCAGAGGGTGGTGAAACAACCAACATGTGCAGCACTGAGTGCAGGAGACGGTTTTTACCATGTAACAACAACATGTAAGCTCCCAAATCTCATATAACCAAACTATTAACACAAAAGGAAAAAAACATAAAATTTTCTTTGAAGTAACCTCAAATCAGCACTAGAAAAGGAAGGTCTACATCCTTATTTCCCCAAATACTTTTAACAATATTTTCTGTTTAAAGAATGAATGACAACAAAGTGACACAGTTTCTGTTCTATCTCCAGTTCTGTTTTTTATCGAAATTAAGATGCTTAATATTCTAAATAAGTTTTCTCAAGAAATCCCAGTTTCCCAAGAAAGCTAGAGAAAAGGCTTGAGTGGCCCCATGACAAGCACATCAGCCGGCAGTGTGGGCGTCCATGGCCCCGGTGGGTGGGAGACAAATGGTGAGCTTCAGGGTGTATTTTGTGTGGTAAGAACTGATACTTTTATTTAGCGTTAAATTATTGTAGTGAGTTCAGGTTTTATTTATTATGTGATTAATTATTCATGTTATGTACATTTGAGTTTTGCACTTATTTACATTTGTACATTTAAGTAAGAACAGTTTAAAGTTCTAAATTTCAACTTCCATTTGTCTTGGCAATAAAAAAAAAAACATTAAAATCCTCAACAATTGCACAAACTGTTTGATTCTGGCGCTGCTGACATTTTTTAAGTATTCATTTAGCAAAGGGAATCAGACAAAACCCAAATGATATCAAACCATATTTTCTGGGTGTGAAAGCAGGTAGCAGATCAGCTCAAAGCTTTTTAGAAAGGGCAACCCTGAGCTCATTTTGGTTGCAGATCCAATGCAGACTAAACACTGGAAGAATGGAGAGATGAAAACAGAACACTGAGGAGGAAGAGTGAGTTCAGACAGAGGTTATCGATTTCATGGAAGTACATTCGACACGAGCATGAATGCAGGAGCAGGAAACAAATAGGTATCACACAGCTGTAATTTATCCATTTGGCCTCACTGTGGAAAGATGTACAGACTAACTGTTATATTTAAACATCCACCAGAGACTAACACTACTTTTTAATCAGTACTGCAGTTCAGCCGTTAAATGCTTGTAATAGCCTTCTGTTATTTTATTACAATGATTCCATCAACACATTAGTTGATCCGACAAACATCTTTACAATTATAGCAGTGCTAGTACCAGACTCTAATGGAAAAGTAACTCTGTACAGGGCAAACATCTCAATGTCAGGCCCGTCTATTGATTCACCGTACCCCTGTATGTCAGTTTTGCCCTGTTCAATGTAAATTGTAATGCAGCCTGCGGTACAGATGACTTTGCTGATGTGCAGGCCTTGTTCCAACTCCTCCTCACATTTCATCTCTCACGCTGCAGGCCCTGAAGGTGGAACAGGGTCTTGTATTGTTGCCAACATCCAACCTAGCACGACTATAATGAGCTCTACAGGCCCTGATCCCGACCCAAGCATGAATAGCTATCAGTTAAAAATAACAGGGAGGACCAGCACATCACATCATATTGCAGTGGTTTGATATAATGTTGGAAAATGCAAATCAGGCTGTGATTCACCACATGAAACCAGGAAACGCACCAGTTTCTTACGGGGCGAGGATGTTTATTTATGACAGGTGAGTTGGGTGCAGTAGGCCTATGGCTCTGCAGCACAGCCAAGCTCATTCATCCAGTGGGTTTTACTCACAACGTTATAACGATACTTTCCGAACGCTGCTCAAACCTTCCCATGTCCTCTGGTCACAATGCAGATGGGTAGATTAGAAATGACTGCTGCATGTTCAGCCAGTCCCCTTTGGGCAGCAAATCAAAAGGCAACATGCTTACGCACAGACATGAGGTATCGTATGCAAATTCCATCGGCATAACAATCTCTCTGCTTTTAACGAACACAGACGCAGCAATAGAAGAGCCCCAAACTACAGAGCTGGTGTCAAACATCTTTCACTTATCTGTGGAGGCTTTGATGTTAGATTGGTTTACACAGCTATAAATTTGACGCCGCATTTAAATAGGTGCCGGGATGTAACAGCCATCATTCACTTTGCCACAGCCCTGTGGTGGCTGTAATCATGATGACACAGTAATATGGCTGCTTCCGTTTTCTTTTACCCCAGCTAAATTGCTGTTTGTGGCAATAAGAAGGCTTCTTTTCCCAGAGGCCACAGTTAGGCAGACTGGCTCTTATTGTTTTACTGCTGGGTTGTGGTGCAGAGCACAAACACTGTCACCAACACCCAGCACACCCCAACCCACCCCCACCCCTATCTTCTCTGTTGGTTCACAGGGCTATTATTTTTATCTGAAAACCTATACGAGGCTACAGAGAGAAACGAGACAAGAGAGAGGGAACGAGAGGGGAAGAGAAGTACAGAGATAGACGGAGCAGAGCGGGAGAGGAAAACTGTGATTCTTCTGAAGCTGTGATCGATGCTACCAGCGTGTGTCTGCATCGCACGTTGCCAGCAAAAGAGGAGGGCACTATTGATTTGATCCCATATTTCAATCAAAAAAAGTGGGTTCTCAAGCTCCCGTCTTCCTTTGTACTTGTACAAATTACCAGACTCTCGCTAAATAAAGTGGGATATGTCAGGTTTAAGCATATTTGAAAAACTCTGTCTTGTTATGCAGAGACAACAAAAGGCATGTGCGTGTGTGTGTGTGTGTGTGGTTATGTGTGTATGTGTGTGCGTGCTTGCTTGCGTGCATGTGACTACTGGGACATCTGTGGCATTGGTAATGATGTTTCATGTGGAGTACTGAATGTTGCTAGCCGATGGCTATAATCCTCTCGTGGGTATTTCCAGTGCTTCTCTATCCACATCACACACAAAATATGTCAAGAAGTGAGCAAGGAGCACAAAAGGCACAATCACATTTACAAATGAATCTTTTTGATGCCATTTTAACTGTGTCTTCGCCAGAGAACAATCTCTGGCGAAGAATGGAAATGTCTGCAGTTGGATCCTAATTATGAAGACGAAACGCATCTCGAGGTCAAAGCTACGATTATGATGGCAGATTTAACATTTGTGGAGGTAGCTACAGGGAGCCTGTGCAACAATGAATTAACCTCACCAGTGCGTGTTCGAGTGTGGGTCAGTGTGTGTATGAGCATCGGATAGAAGTTGTGTGACCTATTTAGACGTGAAGGCAGCTCTGACTATGAATAAAACACTTTAAGGTGTGATTAGGTTCTTAGTTTCTGAGGAAATGGATTCACGGGGGAGGTAATGATACGACAGCATGATGAGAGAGGAACAGACAGACAGCTGAGATAATGTGTTCATGGACAGAAAGCAAAGCGAGCAATAAAATCCTGAAAAACATTCTCTTCTTTACTGATGTTACAGTCGGTGACGAGAAAGAACAAGAAACAGAATAGTGTTACAGTTCTTCAGCAGAGTATCTTATATTTATTCTGGTCAGCAAAGCGTGTTTGGAGATTTGTCCGCCTCGCACACACAAATCTGCATCACAACAGGACGGAGCATGGTTCCGTATAGTGATTTCCAAATCAGCCATCTGAATCCTGGCCAGAAAGAGCTCTTCCAAACAGTCCATCTGCAGGAAGTACAATCAAAATTCATTCTCACAACAACAGTGACGTTTTTCCCCGACAAAGCAAGCCAGTCTTTCTCAGGGGGTAACAGTACCACAAGGGCTTCTCTTAGATCTTAACTGAAAGTATCACGGGAGAGGATGAATTCCATAGTCCAAACAATGAAAGAAATTTAAAACGGAGAAAAGAAAATACAGAAAATGTTGACTTTCAAACAAAATGAGAAGATTATGAGCTGCACAAGGAAGATTCTCCAGCTGTGGACCCACGAGTCTCTGTGCCTGAGCAACTGAGCCTGCACACAGCCACGGTTTATAGGTCAGAACAGACAGCAAATTGGCACAATGCAATCCAAAAAGCATCACCGCCATAGGAGATGCAATTTCTGCCCTTTTTTCCATGATGGAGTCTGGATTTGTGTTTCTATTTTCTTTTATGGTTCCGTCGTTTCCCCGACTGTTTCTTTTATGTGCCTCGGAACCTGGTGAGAAATACCAGAGACGCTGTATATCTTTTAAGACCGAGGCTAATCTGCAGCAAACACGCACACACTTTATATGTCGCTGTATACAGTCCTGTGGCTGCACTCAGTCATTTGCTATTTAAAACTGTGTATAGCAGCGACTGTGAGCGATTGCTTTCACTATGGCAGCACTCTGCATATTAATTCCTAAAAGAAAGTGGTTCAATACAGGTTTGAATGTTTTAGATGGGTTTTAATATACAGAAACATCCAGTGATGCAGTGTCATGTATTCAACCCAAAACTGTTGGGCAGTGTAACAGCCAAATTATGAGATTGTAAAAGGATTGTAAAAATCTAATTTCAAACGGAAATTATGACAAACCTTCTTGTAAAACTTTACAAATGTGATTTTTTTACATTCAACAATCAAATTGCAAAGTGTGAGGTATTCGTCTCAGCTGCTCAGGTGAAGTCTGTGTCTCTATTTTGGTATTGAAGGTCTTTAACTAATATCGGAATTTAGAAAAGCCCCCTTTGTGTTTGACAAGTTAACAATTTACCACTGAAAATAGGTCTGCCTCTCTCATCCTCCCTCTCTCTCTCTCTCTGAGTGTGCTGTATATCACTCTCTCTCGCTCATCCCTCTCCTTTGCTTACTAATGAGCCGTGAGATTGACAGCTGGATTACTGAGCTGGTTTGTAATCCTTTAATTTCTCCATTTAAGATAATCACCCTCTGGATGGAGCACTGCCTACAAACACATGCACACACACAAGCACACACAAATACACACAATGCACAAAATATACTGGGTTGATATTTGAATATGTGTGTTTATGCGTTTAACAAAAATATACATGAGGATGATTAAGACGAGAGCATGCGGGCGTACTGATCATATAAGAGATTCCAGGCTGAATTAATCTGAAGGACTAAGTAGAGCACCAGCCCCTCTCTGGTGAGGGACCTTTTTGGATATGAGAGTTTGTAGAACAAAGGCATCTTGACAGTGAAGTCTTTTAATTAAAGTGATAGAATAGCAAAAGTCCCATGGCTTTTAGAAATAGCTGTACACAACAATACAGAGTGGCCCTCCGGAGATGCATTTAGTAACAGCTTAGAAGGATCTGCTTGTTGAGTCGAGCCGAACGTAAATCATTTTGATTGGGCCGTGTTTTTCATCTCCTCCAGTGCCGCCGGCCGAGGATATGAGCGTTGGAGAACACGTGGGGTCAAGCGGCAGCACAAGGTCAGACCGCCTGGCCGCGATTCATCAATAAAGTGAGAAGCTATGTGTCACTTTGAGCCCCTGACTCAGGGGTGAGGAGGAGGGGGTCGGGGAGGAAAACAAGGAGCTACAGCTGAGCAAGGGGGCACCCGGGGTAAACAGGGATTCTCCGAGCTCATCACTCAGTAAACACATATTTCAAAATATGCACACGACGGATGCCACAAATTGATTTACTGCTTGCTTTTAAAATTCAGACCAGACTTGAAGCCCTCCTGCTAAAATAAAAATGTCTGTCTGACATGCCGCAGAAATGTCATGGTGTGCTTCACAAGCAGAAGCCGACTTGAAAGAAGGACGCTCAAGAATGCCTTCAAATGTAGGATCTTGTTATTCTACTTCCCTCGACTACTTCTCGCTCCTCTTGTCCTCGGTGTCCGACTCTCATCTTCGCCATCCTTCCCTCTTCCCCTTGGTGTCTAGAAGGAGGACTGAATGGATGTGAAGAACGGTAAATCCTCTCCTGATAGAGATCCCCTCCACACTAATTACAATGATTGCAGAAGAGGCACATAAGACTCATTCAGGCTGGGCTTGATGGAGGTTGGCTGGAGAAACTAGATGGTAAAAAATCACATAGGTGCATTTATAGTCAGCACAGCATTGTGAATTCTTTATTTTTATTTCCAGGGTATTTTATTCCTTGGAAGAACAAGAAAGCATGACGGGAACCAAAGTCACACGGCTTCGAAAAGCTGCAATTTCAGACTGATGGTTTTCCACATTATTTTTTCGAACGGTTTGCACTGAGCTTTTTATTCTTCCACTTTTTCAGTTTCTTTATTTTTTGTATGGTTAGACTACTTAGACTGCCTGCTTATTTTTCTGTTAATTGTAATAGCTATCCAATAATCCACCTAAGTGACACTGAAGGGAGCAATGTCATGGTGATGAAAACAAGCCGGATAACATGCCAGTGAATATTTTAAGCTAAAGAAACACTGCTACAATACAGAAGAGCTGATTTGTATTCAGATGCATGTAAATCCTGAAAGCCTAGCGGAGGGGGTAAACCTTTGTGATGAACTGGTGGGTCCTG
This sequence comes from Limanda limanda, assembly GCF_963576545.1. Classification (NCBI taxonomy): domain Eukaryota; kingdom Metazoa; phylum Chordata; class Actinopteri; order Pleuronectiformes; family Pleuronectidae; genus Limanda; species Limanda limanda. The sequence continues at coordinate 17,403,351 of NC_083639.1, forward strand.
GGTTACACTTACAGCTAAAAGGTGAAACAGAGGTCTCCTGGTGGGAAAAATCTGTCATTTCTCCACCGCAACAAAAAAAAAAAACAGTCTTAATCAAGGCCACGGATCGTTGAAGTACACTGAGATGCAAAGCACTAATACACATTGATCGTGAGGGAGGGCGGTCAATTAAAAAAAGGTTTTCGATAACAAATGCAAATAGTATTCGCAGAAGGCAAGGTCATCTATGAAAGATGTGTTGTTCGTGCCTTCCTTTGCTCTCAGATAGAGTGTATGTAAAGAGAGGCATCAAGCAGCAGGGTCGAACTGCATTGTGGAGACAGTTTCTAAGGAATAAGAAATAAACACCACTTCAATTCACCCAAATTCACAAATTACATTTCTTCTGCCGGAATTTGCCCTTGTCTCAGCTCCTGAAATACAAAAGCAAGTCTCTTCTTCTCTTATCCGTTAATCCCTAGCCAAGGACTTTCTTTTTGGCTGACACCATCAGAAGTGCTAAGTTTCTCCTTTATTTCATTATAATCACTCTATGATTTAACCTACCACCACCAGCTTTTGCAGATGCAATCGGAGGTCTGATAATATCATGGTGTTCAGCGCTGTTTGAAGGTCAGAATTCAGGGCGCAATTAGTTCACCTCGACTTTATCAGGGAATGTGGATCTGCTGCATAATCTCACCCAGTGGAGTGCAAACAGTCAGCGTGCACGGCGCTTTTAAAAATGCAGCCGAGCTCTCAGGCAGTGGGTTTCGTGCTCTGACAGCTTCTCACCGTCTAAATGCAAGGAGGTCGAGATAAATCCCGCCTGTCTCTCGGTGGGTACCAGATGGGGACCGGCAGTGAAACTATCTGTGTTGTAATGAAACTCCATGAGAGTAGATGGCATGACCCAGTGACCAAGCATCAGACTAAAGCTAATACCAGTACACAGTGAGAAGAGATGAGTGGAGATCACTGCACTAGAACTAATAAAATTCACATGGAAGCCCTGACAAGAGGCAATAATATTTCTGCTGACAGCCAGTTTCCCATCTATCAAACCCCTTTTTTTTACTTACTACCCCCTCTGAGGAAATGACTACAAAACAGGATGAAAAGTATTTTGCGCTGGCATGTACTATATCTTGGGTGGCTCGCTTGATGGAATTGGCTCAGCATGTGTGTCATGTTGTAGGGGGTTTGAGCGATATAGGAGCGTAGCTTGGTTTGGTAAGAAGGCAGGCGAGATAAAGAAAAATGATGTGGCTCATCTTCTGTACCTGTATTCTATCAGCTCGCCACAGACTGCAGGTCCTGGCTGCAGAGATGAAAGACTCTCTGGAGGACAAGAGAGACGTCCGTGAGTCAGAAGGAAAATGGCATCGCGCTTATTAAATGCCTGGAAACGAAATCCCACCCACCCACCCAACCGCCCACCCCCGCCCTCCTCACATCTTGGGTCTGGCTGTACTTATGAAAGCTCTGCGCTCTGGATGGAAGGGTTAAGAGTCAGAAGTTCTCTGCAGCACAGCAAACACTGAGCAGGCAGTTTCAAAGCAAATATGGCTCCTTGCCAGATTCCACTGCTGCAGTCTAATTGGGGTCATGTTACAAGTTTTTTCATGTTTTTAGAGATGGAATAAAACAATAGGAAATCCACGCCCAAAGCATATAGCTGATGGAGGTATGATCCTCCTTAAATTAATCTTGCAGATTAAATTAGTGAGTGTATGTAATTTCCTTCCCAGTAATAATGCAACTGCAGTAGAAAAACCCAATTTCAAGTAACAAGCTCTTGGATGAAGGAAGCAAGAAGAGACACCCAATTGTGGGTTTTTTTTTTTTCATAAAGCAAGTCCATCTCCTGTGATTCAAGAGATAACAGAGGGACTACAAATGAAAACATGTCCATTCTCGCTCCCTTTCAGGGGTGGAGTACAGTTGACAAAGCACAGGCTTAATGAAAAGATACTGCACGCTTGGTTAAGGAATAGTCACATCTCCTGTGACGCTGTCTTAATTAACACTAAGCAAATATTAAGTCCTCATCATTGTTCTTCTAATCTCATTTGTACAACAACAAAAGCAAAGTGCCCTCTGCTGTATTTCTAAAATCCTCCACTGAGAAACCAAAATCACTTTTTATCCAAAAACAAGGTTCCTGCAATCCTCTAAATCCATCCAAGACATTTTCTTTGTCGGAAAATGTCGGTGACATAAGGCAAGATGTGCAGTCAGACAGGCGTCTAAATCATACCGATCTATGTTACCGTCACTGTGGATTCGTGAAGGGCAACGAGAGAAACTCATCGCTTCTCTCCTCTCAAATATGCGTTGACAGTGACTCAAAGAGACACTATCCTGACCGAACTGTATTTCAAATCAATTCCTTTTGTGCGGAGACCACATCCCCTTGTCCGTGCTCCGGGGTGTCTGTTCCGGCTCTTGGAGCGAGGTGATGGTTTACACAGCAATGTGCAATCACTGGAATATTTCTTTTCATGGCTTATCTGCCCAGAGCGGGAATCTGCACAGACCGCGACTCAAGACCCTGCCTGTGTGCCACAGCCCCCCCCTTCCAATCCTGACCCAGCTCTCAGACATACATCTCCATGGGAGCATGCAATGATTTATTCAGCACAACTTAGAGGCAGCATAGAGATTTGTGAGTTAGTTAAATAAAAAGGTCTTTTATGGTCAACTACAAAGCTTTAACAGCCTTTTTAACCTATAAAGCCGCCAAAGAATGACCAAAGGAGGCACAGAATTATGCATTACAATCCTGAAATGACCTTTCAAGTCCCGATCAGACTCTTCCCTTTTCCTTCAGGGTAGACCACAGACTGAAACAAGGAAACAGTATGGGTGGAGCAGTCAGGGAGAAGAGGCGGATCCAGTGGAGGGCGATAAGGCACCCTGACGTCGGTTGCCACCCGCCAATAAACCGAACGGAAGAAGAAGGAGGAAAGTTTATTTTCCACAAACCATGTTCATTTAAATCCCTGCTGGCCATTTTCGAATAACATTGTGTATATTGAATATTTGAATGAGATATTGAAAATGGTAACCTTTTAAGAGCTTATTTGAATGAAACAACAATCACCCTCTGCTTAATGGAGCATTTATTGGCATTGACTGCACGGCTGACAAGCAAATCGGCTGGGAACCTGCAAAGAAAGGATTACATGTTCCTTTGTGGGTTGAGAGAATTCCGTTCCATCATTGGCTCTAAAATCCATGTAAACGGCTTTTTTATTTTCTTGCAGTGTTTTAGTGATGTAGTGATCCAGATGACATTGCAGGTTGCTGTGCCCTCATAGGCCGTGAGTTACAGGACCCAACTGTGACCTGCATCCTCCCTGGTTTGTGTCCAGCTGAGGTCTTCATTACATGTCAGTCTCGTCCCTCCCTGTCATGTCTCCCCTGGCAACAAATCCTTCAAAATCTTCCAAAAATATCCACCTATTAAATATCTTAAAACATGTCTGATTTCAAAGTTTCCACTGTATTTCCAGATGATGCCCCGAGACACTTCAGTCCATATTGCAATGAAAAAAAATCAATGTCTTTCTGGGAGATAATTAAAATGGCTCCCCAGTTTGATCAGCTGTTATTAGATTGCCATCATTCTGAGCCAGGGACAGATTAATATATATATAATGTGATGGTAAAGCTTTCAAACATTTAGGCTACTATGGTGTGCCCTGGACAAAAGCAGCAGTGTACAATACATTCAGCTGACTCAGATTGGTGTTAATGAACTTGACATCGGTCACATTATGTTGTTACTCCCGATCTTCCCACACACCATCAAAACAACAAAAGCGATAGCAAACAAGTCCACCTTCCACCTCAGCGTGAAAAGAGCTGCGGTCGGCACATTGTTCGGTGGCTGGAAACACAAGCCTGGTTCACGCTGCACCTGCTGGGCCACATCTCTCCGGTCCTTCCCCCATCGCTCACTGTCCGTCTCTCCAGGGGGACAACAGCCACGGCCCACAGTGGTCTAGCAACCCCCTAGCCACCTCTAAAGCATCCCACACCCTCCATCATCCCCCGCCCATTCATTTTCTTCGACGTGACAGTTTGAGGTTATACATATTGTGGTGTTAGTATTAAAGGCTTCCTCCCACTTAGTGTCCCGCTGTATAGGAAACAAACCTTCTGTAAGGCCAGCCAATGCACATTAATCATTGCAGGAGAACTTAAGCTATTGCAGCTCGTATCCCTCATCCAGTCGGGAGGACGGAGGGGCTCTCACATTGATTTTTCACACAACAAAGCACGGAAACAAACAAAATGAAAGCGAGAGATCGGGAGGAAACGGTAATGTGGGATCAAAGCAGGAGAGGATGTGGCGCATAAACTGAATCAGATTGAGGCAGTTGAACTGTGCTCTCACCTTTATTTGAATTGCAGCCTTGGCAGCGATGGCAGCATGTACACCGGGACACGTGAGTGAGAGAGTGCCACATCCCCCTGAGACGTATCCGCATATAACACACACAAACACTCCAGCACGGAGGAGGCACCGACATACGTTGCCTGTCGAGATGCATCACCCTCAGTGATTTGGCTCGGTAAGGATGCCTCAGCCCATTTCCGAACAGGCAGGAACCCTGATCCCAAAGCCCCTCCAGGCAAACTCGCTCCCCACTGACCGGCCGCACTGTCCTTGTCAGCCTCCTAAATAACAAAATAACCTCCGGAATAATTCAATTGTTTTGCTCACAGCCAGAAAATGCTCAAACAGCTGTTACAATGAGAACGCAATTTCCTCCTGGCAAATAGAATTTCATGTAACAATAGACAAATATTAGGCCATAAAAGCACAGAGTCAAGGGAAAACTCAGCGGATTCTACACTGCTGGTGAGCTGCTGCCTGCGAGTGTGAGTACAAGGCTAGAGGAGGTTACAGGGAGGAAATGGGAGGAAACCTAAATACTGGGCCCTCGACTCTTGCAGCCCATAGAATTGTTTTGAAATGCTACAAAATGCTGAAGTGCTTTTCATCTTCAGGGTTACTTTATCATCACGCCTTTCTATGAGTTCCAAGCTTTAGACAGAACACAGTCTATGTTATAGAGACACATGATCCGCTGAAATTCAAATTTTTTGTTTATCCGTCAATTATGCATAAAGGGACCTTGGGATGTGGCTGAGCGGGATTGTTTTCCATTATGATAAAGATTCATCGGCAAATGGAAGAGACACTGAAGATAGTACAGCATAATTTGACATGGCAGGAGAGGAACCTCACGCTAGATTCAGTGCACGGCACGGCACTGAGGAGAAATGGAGCGAAAGAAAACAGAATTGAATTTCTCTGAAAAACAGAAAGAGTAAAAGTGCTGGGAAATGTATTACAATGAGAATAATAATAAAAAGTTGTCGGGGGCTTCCAGCTGCAAACATGCAGAATAGGGAACAGGCTATTTAAATTAGCTCTCTCCCTCAGCCTGCTGCTCAGTCGATCAAAAAAGAGGAAATGCATTTGTTTTGTTTGCTTGTTTTGTTTGATTTCCACTGCAATCAGCGTAATTTATTTGTTCATTCATCAGTGAAACTCCATCTCCAATGACAAATCTTGAACAAAACGCATTACACCCTCACTGTCATGTTTAATCACGTGGCAAGATTTTTCAACCCAGGCTCCATCACGACTGGATCCTTCCGCTTTAACCAACACCGACCAGCCACGGCATTAAAACCAGTTATCGGTTTTATTCGGTTCTTTCCATGTCTAGTGCTCGAGATGAGCTGCTTATGTTGCACAGTCACAACCAGAGTGTGCCCTGATCGCCTTTAGGTGTGATGAAGAGCCACGCTCCTAGTATGTGTGTGTCCTCCCACCCACCCCAGACACACAAGTAGACACACACCTACTCACTCAATCACACTGGGAGGTTGGGGACAGGGAAGAGAAAATATCACCAGTCAATAAACGAGCTCCAGCGGGGGGCCGGCTTACCTTTGAGAATGCTCTGGCCATGCAGCACGTCCCTGGAGACAATCACTGTGTAGAAGTTCTGGGAGAAGCCCGGTCTGCACGGGGGTTTGAGTGGCTGGCCTGCCTTATTCCCCTGAGGAAGAGAAACAAGACGGCCTGTTAAGCATTGGCAAATTGACTCGTGGCCACAGGGTTACAAGCTGATCTCCCGGCCTTTTCAGACTGATATTGAACCCCATACACACTCTCTCTCTCTGGCTGTAGTGAGTGATTTGCTTCACACTACAGCATTCTGCACTCGGACCTTTCACAGTGTGGAAAATCCACATCTGAGGACGGAGACACCGAATTTAAACCACTGCAGCGAAACATGGATTCTCGTGTAGGGACGACGAGAGTTAAAAGGTTATTTTAATGACAGTGATCGTCATTAAATCATCATCATTAGGACAGACGACGCTGTTATCATCATATGTTGGTTATTATAAAGAATTATGGCCCAGGTGGTGATAATGACAGTAATGAGCACCATTAGAAAGATAATAACTGAGGCTTGCATGACATGTTCAATTTAAACATTTAGCTTCTACTTTTAAGTGTGTGTGTGTGTGTGTGTGTGTGTGTGTGTGTGTGTGTGTGTGTGTGTGTGTGTGTGTGTGTGTGTGTGTGTGTGTGTGTGTGTGTGTGTGTGTGTGTAAAATGTATTTAAGCACACTGTTAATACATAAGCATGGTTGCAGGCACCCAGTCTCCTCCAGGCTTTTCACTCTGCGCTGCATGCAGTTGATGAAATCCACTTCATTCACCCATGGCGATTTCAAAAAAGAAATTATGGAAATTAAGCTGATTATAGTAAATTGTTTCCCCCAAGTTTTTTTGGGGGAATAAATTCCGCTCACTGCTTGTTTGTTGCCTAAACCACCCCTCCATGCACATGCGACAACCCCAAACAACCAGGTCGTCATCTGAGACATCCCAGAAATGTGGACCAGGAGGAATGACAGTGCGTAAACGTGCGTAAACGAAGATGATCGCAGCCAACGCAAAGAGGGAGAGAGAGAGAGAGAAGCCCCCTCCAGACACCACCGTCCCCTGCAATAGAGCACTGCAGTTTCTCTGGGCGAGAGGATGCTAATGAACGCAGTTTGTCGAGGACTTTTCCTTCCTCCCCTCCACACTTGAGAACACAGAACCTCTTGGACCTGAGACGTCTCCGCTCGGAGCCGGCGGGTGACCCGCATGGTGCGGCTGCCTCTAGCGCATCACTGCGGGGAGAGAGTGAGCCTCTCCCGGACACTTTTCCCGGCTGCACAGCCCGAGTGGGATCTCTACAGCAGTGCAGCACTTCTCCAGCACTGCGAGGAGAGGAGAGGAGAGGACACTGGAGAGAAAGGAACTCGTCTTACCGAGGATGCGCCCACAAGTAAGGTGCACGCCAGGATGACGCAGCCAACGTTCATCTTTGCAAAAAAAAACAAAAAGCCGCGTGTGAGGTGAAAAAGAGAGGAGGAAAGAGAGGAGTCTCAGTAATTCCTGGAGTCGTGTTCTTCCTGTCGGGAGCCGAGTCAGAGACTGTCCCTACTTGTCTGGCGCAAAAGTGCCGCTGAGGCAGAGATGCTGCGCTCGGTCCTGGAGGAAGCCGGAGCCCATTGGATAACAGCGTCCCTACAACCCCTCCCACTGCACGGAGCAGACACACACACACACACACACACACACACACACACACACACACACACACACACACACACACACACACACACACGATGCCATACAATTCTGGGATGTGCAGGTTGACAAAAAAAAAAAAAGAAGATACCATTTTCCAGCCTATTTAGATTCATATTTGGACTTCTTATGGAGAACAGGCAGGTGTGACGATGGGAGTGACAACCAACCATCCGAGTCCTCTAGTGTGTCCGTCAGCTTACTGGTCAATCGGAGTCTATTTCACACCCCAGTCACCCCCTGTGCCCCTGATCCATGCTACGAGAACAGCACCAGCCAAGCTAATAGCTTTTTATTAAAGCTGCTGTGATAGACTTTGATGCTTCAAATGAAATGAGATCCAATGAATCAGTAACCTGTGGGAGGATCCACAATACCTATATACAGTATATAAGGACACGTACATGTAAAATGTATATTTAAACATCCTGATTTGAGGACCGGTATTAAAACTTGAAAGGAAAAACTATAATAAGCACATCAATTTACAGTTTCAATTGTTGAAATATTAACCAGTCTCACAATTTAATAATGCTGACATTTCCGAAGCCTCAGATCAGTGCCTCAATTTCCATATCTGAGAGGTCATGACAATTTAATCCTTTCAAAAGGAATAGGACAGCATTGCAGTGTCAGTCAGAAGAGCCCACGTGCCTGCCCCTGTCACTGCCATTCACTTTACTGCTTTATTTTCAGCACTTTCAATTTTTAAGGGGAAAAAAAAAATGCTCTGAACCTTTTTTTCTTTTATTTAAGCGGTATCTTGAAAGTAAAGTGCTGGAAGCAGATAATTAAGAAGTGCTTCTGCTTGTCTACAGCTCAGTGGATGTGTCAGTCCAGGGGGCAGGTGTTTTCTTTCATTTTTTATTCAGGTCAGAAATATCAGAAATAAAATCTGCTCGTCTTTCTTCGGGGCATGGAGGTGCCTCTGCTTTTATTACACCCTGGGAAAACTTGGCGGAGGAACTGGACGACAAGGATCTAAAAGTCACACCTCGGTCAATAAACAGTGTCTTGAATAAATAACATCAGCCCTTTGTATCAGTCACTGTCATGTCCTCACATGGGAGCAGCTGCTGACAGGGAGCAGGGTTCAGAAGCAAAAGAGCTTCAAGTTCCAGGGAGAAAAAGTGAAAGTGTGCTGAAAAATGGAATTCCATCAAAAGAAAAGAGGATTTAATTGTTTCTGTGACACAGAGCACAGTGCACGAGGCGGCCATGGCCTGGCGTTCTACACTGTCAGCCATATCAGCTCATCTCTCTTTATGCTCCTTATTCCAGGGTTGTGATTCTTGAACACACACACACACACACAAGCACCATCCCTCATTTGCCGCCCCAGCACAAACTCAATGATATTCATGAAAATTATTGTTTTGCTGAAGTGGTACCCTGAAGAAGGGGCCCGACGTATTCCGTGCTCAGTAAATTCTGCGTGGCTCGAAGGTACCCAGCCAGTTTTTTCGAAATGCAAGTAAATTATTCCTCTCAAGTATCGAGCATTTTTGCCTAATAAAAATACCATCTGGGCACTTGGAGTGAATTGGTTTAAGGCTGCGCTGAATTATTAAACAAATCTCACAAAATTGGTCCCACTTCTCTTTATATAAAGGGGGGGGGGTCTGTTGGAGCACGTTACCATAAAGACTATACAGGCTGTATATACTTTCCATTGTTTTTTTTATGAATTTCCTTTTCTACTCTTCTCTCATCATGTGTTCTTCTACTTGTCCTGTTGTTGCTATCAAAATGTATCAAGAGACGACACTTTCATTCATAAATTGGGTTTTAGGAACCGCTTATTTACAAAAGCAGTGTTTTTGTCTGGCAAAGGCATCAATTTCCAAGGGCTCATTGGTAATTTGATGATACTGTTTGCATAAATAGGGAAACCAGTACACGATTACTTAGGTCTGATACCAATATAATAATAATGAGATAAGAAATTGGTCTTACTGGAGGTTAATCTGAATGGTATCACTTGTTGCTCAGCTTTGACTTAATGAGTCCCAGAGTTCACACCAGTGTTTATCCACTGCTCCACTGACGCATCAGTATGAGCAAACTAGTGAATCTCAATCAGTCTTAAATGTGTGATTTAACTTGGTTCCAGGTAGAGATGGAACGGTTTGAAACGTTCATATCATGATAATAGTGACCGGCTGTTTGCAAAGAGGGTCAGCAACACTTGTGATTGATTAGAAATGTTGCGTTCTGCAACGGCAGCTGAGGCCATTTGTTTTCTTTCAAAAAGCAGTCATGTGATAGAAGCTTGACGAATCAGAAATGGCTACATCGCAAACCGAAGACGACCAAGCAGCAAGCTGTCGTGAGTGTCTACATCATCGTTTGCAAACATCTCTGTCGGTCCAGACTTAAACACAGCTCCAGGCGTCTCTAAAGCAGAGTTGATGAGTAATAAAACCAAAACTTGGTAGCTTGGATGTGTCGTCAGTGAAATGGTTTGACTTGTTATTACAACAATTTTTGCAAATGTTAATTATTGGTTGTGAGGCTGTTGTCAGGCCATGGTTTTGATCATAAAACGTGCTTTGATACTGTTTTGCAGGGACAATTAAAATCTTGAAGGCAATGTTTTTACATCAACATTTCAAGCAGCCATTGTTTTCCTGCCAAAGAAAATTAAACACGACAATATTTTAATCTCTAAAAGACGTTGAGAGGCAGATAAATCACAGTAGAACAAAAACACTGTGCTTATTTTAGTGCCATTACTGAGATCCATATTCCTATGTATCATATGAGTTCAGTCAATCGGTGCTGAGGCATTTCACTCCTCTGCATCCTTCTGATATCTGAAAGGTTCACGTTTACTGATGAGTATTGAATTAGAGAAAGGAAGAAAAAGGGAAATGCTTCTTTGTGTGTTGAATGTTTACACCTTTACTATGAATTCTCACACAAGAAAAGAAGCATTCTAGATATTTGTCAGTTACTGCCACAACATTACAACTGGTTGAAGGCTATATGATTCACACCATTTTCATGCTCATCAAACCATTCAGCGAGCCTTCACGCCCTGTGGAGGGGGGTTCTCCTTTTATTTGTCCCTTATGCCCTTTTGTTAATGCCATAAATCTTACACTTGTATTCATAAGCAAATTGGACTTTTCCCACTCACTCACTGTGGAATTTTGTTATTTCTTAGCCCACTCCAAGTGTTTGACCTCCTGAGTAATGGTTTGAAAACACACCACCACTCCTCTGACACCACTACAACACAGCCTTCTTTTGTGGCTGATCAGTGTATGTAGATAATTTTGTTATAAGCTGGCCAGCTCATTACTCATGACTATTATTAAGCCTGTCAAATAGATGAATGTAAATGATCATAAAGAAACTCAGAGAAATTAAGTCACACTTCAACCAATAACTTATAACTTCTACTACACACAGCGTGGCCTCCCTCTGCAGTGAAGCAGGATTTGAACGTGTGAACTCTACTTTGAACTGAAGCATTCATTAAGTGCAAAAAGCCAAACAGAGTTCTTCACCATGTCGTTCCCGGCAATGCCAGGGGTGACGCAACCACTGCAACACTGGCAACCGTGCCGTGAGGTTAGTGCAACTTGCCGTTTAAAACGAAACTTTCCTCATTGCTGACCACGGAAGAAAACTTCACAGACATTTCCAGAGTTATGTGACAGCCGAGTCAAATCAACAAACCTCTCCAGTTTAATTTACTCTCCTGGAAAGAGGAGATAATAGCATTTCAAAAAAATGTGGTACAAAGCCTTTATGAAATCTTTGGAGAGTTTGCAGGGTTTTCAATGACAGTTAATTTGGAAGGGAAACAATGCTGCAGTCCCCAGCAGTGCGTACCTAATAATGGCGCTTAAATGATCTTAGTGACCATGAAGCAGAAATGTGTCTGGAGTTTATCTTTTATTACTAAACTCTATGTCATTGTGCTGGAATCCCATTTTTCGGTCTACCATCCACACAATATGTGTGTAGTATAAAATGTTATAGTTACACCTACAGTGCACGGTACTTATGACATATCGTTTTGGGATTTAAATAAAAACACATCCATCATATAGTGAGTTGCCAGGTGTAACAATTATATATCAGTGTTTTTTCCCCCTGAAGATTCACCTTGACGTTCCTCACTGAATGAATATCAAATTGATGCACACTGAGAACTGAGAAAACAGGAAAGACAGACAAGCTCCATTAATCCGTTACCCAAATCACGCACAACTCCACAACACTGATCCTCTCGACTTCAGGGAAGGGATGCTCTGTTTTTGCCTGTTCTTCTTGAATGGATGAAATATTGATGTGTGCACAACAGAAACCGCCTGAAGGCCACAGGAAGCAAATTATCTATCAGTAAAAGACCAGAGTAAACATTTGCCCAACACCTTGAGAGAATCAAAGGATGCAAAATGAATATAAAGCAATTTCACCCATGATCTGACTTTTTAATTTAGCTAAGATTAGATCATATTTGTGTGCTCTGTTCCAAAGGGCTTCACACATTTTTTTCTGCAGAGCTGTGCAGCTGATCCCTCTGCTTCCACAGAGACCACGTTGTATAAACCAAATAGCAGGGCCACATCAATAGGCGATGGGTTTTATCATCGATTTTACGACTGTGGTCATGTGGCAATGACATGAGGCCACAGTCTGTTCACCATACTTGACATAGGGTGATGAACCCCTGCAGATGGCTGTATCCCTAACCTTTTGACTGCCGTTTCAACACAGCATGATAGGTGAACACAGAGAGTCTCGACGGAGATGGATGACGGTGGATGTCATTTGATTTTCATTTGAACCGGAACATCAGAATCTACTCCACCTAATTAACCTCTCAGTCTCGTTCCACTTGGCAGACGTCCACTGCCATGCGGAGGAAAAAAAAGCTTTGTGCAGACTTACTTTAAACATATTTCACACTTGATTTATATTCAATGTAAGACATTTGACACATGAATACATTTGTTTAAAGCGATTTTACCAAGGACAAAGGATAATGCATGCTACAACCAAAACACCAAATGTGGATTTTCCTCTTTACGCCAGTGATACAGTCATGTATTCACCAGAGAGGATGCTCTTGGAAAGCAGCAAGAAGCATTTAATGCTCTGATTCTAAATGCTGACAAAACTAAGCTCATGTTGTTTTCACAAAGAACACTAAAATCTTGAATCATTCAACATCTAAAAGAAAATCAATTGAAGTGGTTTTGTCTTTTGAATAACTTCATGCTGTGAATATGATTCTGTCTTTTTCAAACCTCATGCTGACAATCTTGTCTAAAAACTTGAAACTTGGATTTGACTTCACATACAAATATTGTTTTTCTTCTCATGCAAGAACAGTCTTGTCTAAAATCCATGGGCATGGTTTATCACAGAGCTAAGATTTGTCACTTCATGCCATTTCAGAACTCATCATTTCAAATTATGTGGTTGGATGCCCATCTCTAGTTGTCTGTGATTTCATTTTCATGTGTGTGATTATGAGTTATGTGTTTTCTGTACCTACAGTATATGTTGGGGTGTTGGCCAAGTCTCTTTTTTCAAATTTGATTTGGAATCTCAGTCGTATACTTCCAGCTCACTATATATAAGCTGTTTTCAGACGTACACAGAACTCCAGCGTTTTCTTCGAAAAAAAACAGAATAATGTCCAAATGAGCCCATGTGACAACACAGCAGGAGATAAGCTGGAGGATTCACCGCAAGCAAGTGGGCACGTTGACAACATTTCTAACATACAACAAACGCAAACCCCAAAATACAAAAAGAATACAAATATCTCAGGATGAAAAAGAGGAGCCGTACACGTAGAATGCAGACAACGAGATTCTGTAACTGTAAGCTGTAACTAAATTACCCCTGATCAGTAGAATGAATTCATCCTGCATCTTGCATGCTATACCTTCCCTCACCTGAACGCTCTGGAGATATATTTCTATTGTTGTAAATGCTTATGAAAGGAGAATTTCTTGCAGATGTGTTAATATGTGAAAGGCAAACTCCTGACCAAGTCCAAACCCTGTTGTGCGCAGACTTTCCAGGTTTCCAACTAAAAATTTTAACTTCACATTATTTTTCAAGCCATATCACATGTTTTAGCAGCTCAGAGCAAAGGGGCATTACGACATTGCTTGCAAGCAGGTTGGCATTTCTAGCCATCACAACTTAAATGCACACAAACATTGGATAGTTACATCTTGCCAATTTTGAGTAGGGTCCCTGAGAGCTTAAAGTCTATTGGGCAGGAGAGAGGGGTCCGATACTCAACTTGTGTTGTGGATCGTGTCTGATATGTGTCTCCTGATTGTCAGCATGCTCCCCCTCTCTCTCTGATCAGGAGCCTCATCTCAAAATGATTTATTAGAATAAGAATTAAGTTTATAATTGTTCACAACAGTGATTGTTTGTGCTTTGTTGGACTAGTACTTAAACTAGTAAGAACCTGACATATACTTATACATATACATCACCTGTTCAGCCACTACAATCCTTTCAAATCTGGACGTCTGATTGAATCATCAACGTTTATCTGCCACTCAAAATAAGGAAATGAAATGAACACTTCAGTGCAGCCATATGAATTTTCATGAACGTCATGCTGACAGTTTGACTCAGTGATGAGTCAGCAAACTGCCCTGCTATTAGACTGGAGTACATATCATGTATAACTTCTTTATGTTTATCATCCTGTAGACTTGATCACCAGACAAAAAGAAAAGACCTCTGTTTAACACAATGGTAAAGATTAAACTCACTCCCAGTATAATGCACAATAACATAAGTACTGTGTATTATTCAGAGGAAACAGATCGACTTCACATTTAACTACTCATGCAGTAAATGTGTGTCTGATAGTGTTTCACCTGCTGATCTGCTGCTGGTGTGAATCCAGCTCCTCTCTGCCTCCACCAGCTCCTTCTCTCTCTCTTTTGAGGACACAAGCTAGCATTAGCTAACTGTTAGCTTCTAACTGTTAAGCATTGGTTAGCATAATGCACGTGCTCCAAACATGAAAGGCTGCGCATGGTTCAGGAGCATGTGTGGAGATGTTTTTTCATGGGGAATCATCCGGTAACTTATATAAGACCTCACCGATTATTTCAACAAGTTAGAAAAGATTTGTTAAACCTCACACAACAGTAAGTACACACGTTTGGATGCTACAGTGTTACTTGACATGAGGTCAAAGGGCATCACTGTGTGTTTTTATTAATCCGTCCAATCACTTTAAGAGCTAATCCGGATGCACCCACAAGAAAGTTATTATGTTATTATTATTATTATGATTGTTATTATTGTTGTTGTTGTTGTTATTATGAGTAGTAGTATCAGGATTCTAAGTATTATTTTTTTTTTTTTATCCTCCAGACGGGCAGTTCAGGTACATTTTGCTGAAATATTTATGGATTTCTTTGTCTAAGTTTCTTTGGCAAAGGTTTTCTTTGTTGGACTAAGATGAGACTCCAAAATAGATCACATTTTCAGTTTCAGTTGATTCAAAATGTACAAAGACAAATAGGATTCACTGACAAAAACTAGCATGGACTTTTCTTAAACTAAATCTAAAATAGTGACATCACTTGAGATCATTGGTCTGATTTGACACTTAACCAGTTCCTGGTGAAGTTTTAGTGAGAAGCTTGTGTGGGACTATAGTGCTCTGGATTTATTCACTGGATATCATTTGTGTCTGTGTGTGTGCATGTGATGACACAATGACATTTTTACAGATATTCTTAGAAAGCGGATGTCCTCTCTAGGGACACTATCATTTCTCTTATTACACACTGTATAGTTGCATTAAGGAAATTCATACTTGCTAGAGTAAAAACTGCAAGCACAGCTTTTACATGTCTGCATTGTGTATTATTACATGCTGGGAGGGGGGCGTAATTAATATGAGAAGCAATCTTGAGGGAAGGTCTATTCAATAACAGCCGCCCCATAACTTCTAACTATCTTCGAAGTGGAAAAAAAGCAATAACACATAAAACTGTTGGGTGAATAATTCAGAAGTCGAATGCATAAAGGGTGGATTAGGCTTGATTTAATTATGTCTGTGTGAAATCAGAGCCTGGCGTTCAACAAACACACACAGGCAACCGGAATGAAGCAGTTCAGCACCCAAGTGGCAAGGCCTCGCCGAGGAGCCAAAAGCAGCTTCTGTAGAGATCAAACACAACCAGCAGCATTTAACTGGGGCCAGACACGGAGACAGGTACAATAGACTCAGCTCCCCTTTTATTGTTGCATGGAAAAATTGGATGTGATTCTCTCACAGGAGTGTAGCCAACATAATTTTCATGGTAAGAGCATGGTATTGTTTACTTCGTAACACCATCCTGTGTATTCTCATTTGCACGCATCAGGTGGTATTTATTTCACTTTGATAGAAAACCAGTTAACATTGCAATGGTTGGCTTACGTCCCTCTGAGATCTTCTATAGCTTCGAACCTGCGCCTGCTGTGGAGCCGGATGTGAGCGTCCGTGCTCCATGCATCTCAAACGTTTATTCTTGTCCGCTGCAGAACCCCAGTCAGTACATTGATTTGCAGTGAGCAAATATTATAAATTGCAAATGAATAACAGCATTACCATAGAAATAAGTCTGCATGGGGGAATATGGTCACAACATTAACATCTTCATGAGCACACACGATTCCCAGGCTTAAAATTGATCACATCACATCATTCAAAGCTGCTATTCCTTCTCTGATAAGGCTGTAGTTCATTTGTGAGTGGCGGCGGCCTGTATGAGAGCAGATGTAGTCAACCTGAGAGGGATATGGGCAGAAATGTGAACTGATTGCAGAGTTATTCTCTGGGCAACGGAAACCAATGTGAGTAGCCAACAGTGAGCTCCATCTACATGTGCTGAATGGCTGATTGAGTTCAAGGGAAAGAATGGGACTTGGCAGCGAGGGTAGAGAACACCCCTTTCATCCATAGCCATCCAATTTCATTATAACATATCTTTGAAATGAGCAGCACATAATCACACCTGAAACTTGATCAGAAGGCGAGAAACTGTAACCATTCACGAGCGGCATCTCTCAAAACTTCCAAACGTGTCCACATCCTGCACACAATGCATCCAGAGATGTAGAAGTTTGACTATTTGATTTATGCTAATGTGCCCTCACTTTTATTGTTGTCCTTGCGTTCGGTTTCCAGTTTCCATTGTGTGAGCGTTGCCATCGTTTTTGAAACCAGGGTCTATTTGCACATGTTGACATTAATGGATTCCTTCTGTCAGGAGCTGTCAGCCTCACACCCCTCGGCAGCGTCTCCCATTGGAAAGACGGTTAAAAAGCTGCGTATGGGTGTCATACATCTCGCTCTATTCTAATTTACACTGCCCTCTGACTCTCTTTCCAGGTAAGAAATATTGACTGGGCCTGCAGCCCCCCCACCCCTCGTTTAAACCACCACCCCCAGCTCCTCTGCTATCAAAGTGCTGGCTCAGCAGAGTGGAGAGAGCAAAGAGTAAAAGAGCAAGAGGGAGATATATAGAGGGGGGGGGGGACTCTGCAGAAAGGAAAGCACGCGTACAAAAAATATGTAAATTAGTAGGGGAAGGAGATGAGCTGTGGTAAATTGTGCGTAAACAAAAAATCAGGTGGGGTGCTGATAAATCAATAGGACCTGTAATAGCTGATGAAAATAGGGGAAATTGGGATTTAAATGGAAAGCAAATGTCAAAAAAAGAAAAGTTAGAAATCTGTGAAAATCTCTCCCAAGCAATTTGAATGTGATTGTGAAGAGTTCTGGCACTGTGGGTGTGACAAGACAGCCAATTGTGCAGTAAGTGGTAATTACACAGCCCAGTCTGCGGTCGACTGCTGAGTGACAAATAGTCTGCTTGCCTATCTTACCAACTGTAAAGCACAGGAGGGAAGTGCCGTGGTGACGCTGTGGCTCTACAATTGGTAGAAAAAAATCACACATGCCCTCTGTCATTAAGTTTCTCTCAGTACGGAAAAATTCAACAGCAGGGACGAGGTCAGTTGTTAGAAGCAGGGTTATTATCTGTGGCCAGGCTGTGTTTCCAATTGTAAATTAAAAGGGGACAATGGCAGAGGTCTATGGCATGCCCAGTGATAATGACAGGATAATACATATACAAAGGCTGCTTGGTACACAAATAGATCAACTGGAATAGAATAGAAATAGAAAGGTTGGCATTTACCAGACTCATCTTCCCTGGGAAAGAGAAAGCATCAGGAAGAAAAGCTTCGTACAGTCTCTGCTTATTTTCCCATCGTGATGAGAATCATGGGGAAGTGTGACTGTGTATCAGGTCTGTCTGTCAGATCTACTTTATCTGAAATCCCAAACATCACCGGTCTTATCAGGACAGGCTTCAGACTAATGTGGCATTTTCCAGCATTTCTAGAATCACACACTGACTGCTCTTATCGGGTTGCTGTTAAAGTAAATTACACAATTTGATTAATCACAAACCACCAGTCACGACTTTATATTCAGCAACCAGAGGGGTTTGTTCTGCTTTAGGGATAAAGACAACCTAGAAAGAACACTTGATCACTGAAGGGATTGTTCAGCCAGAATATTCGAACGTCTCACCATCATTTGTTGAGCATCTGAAATATATTCATTATTCATTAATTTCATCACCAGTGGAGTTTGGCAGCAGGGTGCCAAACTCCGCTTATAACTTAGCCCTGATTTAGGTATTTATATAAATGACTGTGATTCATGCATAATGATTTCTTTCAATCTTTGAATAAAGACATGAAGTTAGTTTTTATTCATGTCATTGCATTCAAGCACTTGAAGGAAACCTCTGCAGAACAAGGTGATCATTCCATTGGATCAAAGTTGCTCATGGGTGTCTGTCTGTGTGCACATGTTCCTATTAAACACATATATTGTGTGTGATGTACATGTTCATGTTCTTTTCAACACCGGTGTGGAAACACACGTTTGTCAGCTGCTCAGTCCGATGTTAAACTGAATGGAGCTGTGAAGGCTACAATGGTATGTGAGCTCAGAAAAGTCAACTTAAAGAAGAAATCAACTTCAAACCATCAAAGTCATAATTTATATGAATTAATTTGGATCCTCCCCGTGCAGCATCAAATCTAATGTAGTTAGCTAAGAGGTGATGTTAGTTTTACTGTGGTGGAATTTAGTACTTCTCCAAAGTTGTTTTTTCAAAAAGTTTTTCAAATTGCCCCATCTCTGTGGTTTATCTTTTCTTTTTTCTTACATTTGGCTTCCATATTTGAACTGTAGACACGTTCACAACAACATGAAAATCTCTGGAGCGTTCAGTTTGAGGGGTGGAGGTAAAACATTCAAAAGGCAGGTCATGGTGCATGGATTCCACTGTGGAAATCACATATTTTTATTATAACATATCGACACCAGCGTGAAAAGCTCTCAAATTTCTGTCCAAGCCTTTCAAAGTTGGCAACTTCGCCCGTGTTCTGTGAGTGTATGGCACTTCTTTTTCATTCTGACATATTTGGATTCTTTTTGTTTTTCCAGTTTCATGTAACTTGTTACAAACATCACCACCACTCGCTGGCTGTGATTATTCAGGACATTTTCCTGCTGTATTCTCACGTGTGCTCTCTTGGACATTTTCTTGACATTCTAATAGGGGGCTGACAGGAAAACATCTGGAAAATGTCGGAAAACAACTGACTCGGACATTTGTGTTCTCACGTAGAGCCTCTCTGGATGATTTCAGAAAAATGTCAGGACTTCGGTGCGTGTCTGAAAGCAGCTTAAATGTCACAGTCCTTAGAGGTGGCCTGATCAAATGTATCAAGGTATGAAATTGGTGTGCAAGAAAACACTTAAAATTTAAAATGACTTCATTTTAATTTAAACTACATGAACCATCTCAGCTGAAAATGTTAGCTCTTTGTCCTGTTCTTTAATGGAGTTGGGGAAGTTTACCGGCTCTATCTGGCAGACTCATTAGTTCGCACTCATCCTCGTAGCCGTTTTTCTTCACAGGAAAAGCAAAGAGTTCATCTCACCTGTCTTGCTCATTCAAGTATGTCCTCAAGTGCTGCTGCAGCACTCCTGACTTCCTTCTCTTTCTTCTGTCACTTCCTCTCACTCTCTCCTGTCACGTTTGTGGAAGCTGTGGGTTTTAACATTCACTGAACGATGTCACAGACTGTCTTTTCCTACATGATATTCTGTGACACTGTCTGTCATCCTTCCCTTCTGACAGGTGACTCCACCCATTTTTACAGTAAAGATTTCTTTCCTCACAGGAAACCGTGTGACATGGCAAATTTCCTCACCGTGGGGCGAATGAAGGATTATCGGAAACAGTGTCTTCTATTCAGACTAATAAGACATTTTGTTTTCTGTGTTGTGTGATGCATGTATCAAGAACTTAATGAGTGGCTGTAACATTGCAGGTGCAGCAGTATAGGATGTGCTGATTTGGGACGACTGGCAAAACAATATGGACAAAATAAGGAAGTGGGAGGGTTTCCCTGCTCGACTTAACCAAAACTTCATATCCAGGCTGGTTTGACCCACTGTCAGGTGTTTATAGAGACATCACTTCATTAGCTGTGGATGATGCTGGATGCACATAAGGGCCAACCATCTGCTCCCGGAGCCTGGCCAAGGTTAAATATTCTTGTGGCAACAGAGAGAGGAGGATGGCAGTGAGACTGTGTGTGAGCAGCCATAGTGGGAGAGGAGCAGTGGTATAGTGCTGCCTGGAGAAGGGGATACACTCTCTTTTCTTTGCAGCCCGTCCAGCAGAGGACAATGTTTGTGACAGTTACAGTGACAGTGACATGTAAGACTATAGTATTACTATGGTATTACTATAATTTATAATTATTTTTATTTTTATTTTATTATTAATACTTTAGTATTAACACATTGCATTTTTGCTGCAGATGCAGAATTTGTTTGACAACGACTACGTGGTTTGCGGGATTGCAGAGTCCATAGCAACCACCATAGCAACGATAACCAACGTTGCAGTCCTACAATTGTCTGGCGAGATCTGAACAAATATTTGTGATAACTAATGAAATATAGCTCATAAGCATGAACTGACTGAAGATTATGAAAGTAAAGAGCACATTTCTCGCTAGAAATGTTGTCAAAGTGTAATTTAATACCCAAACTATGTTATAAAATAAATTTGATATCTGAAAATACAAGGAATGTCGTCCATGTTTTCGTTCTCGCAGATTGGAATTTGAGAGTCACGTGGCATGGGCACAGGCCAATGCAATTGTTAGATGCCTACGATTTGCCCAGTGGACCAACGTAGCTATTACACGTTTTGAGATGAGACTGGGTTGTTATTAACATCATCGTTGTTGATGTCGTTACTTGAAGTTGTAGTGTAGGCAGCATCTCAACATCAGAGTAAGGCAGGTCATGCTTTCGCTGTACTCTGAAAAACATTGGCTTGCAGCACTCTACTGAATGATGTGATTTAGGGTTTATGCTGATTGAAAAGCAAGTGGGTATAGACCGTATACAGCTGCTCTACACTGGAGAGGAGTATGTTTCATACACTTTCATTTCATAAGCCCTTCAACGGACTGACGCCCACTGAATACAGACAGGTTCCTGAAGAAATTGAATCATCACTAGCGTGGCCACTCACCTGAAGAGAAACAAGAGAACACTGTAGTCGAGAGACTCACATATGTACAAATAATGGGGAGTGAACAAATGGCATTTATAATTATTATGATATAAAATTATCTTAAATGTAAAAAAAAAAGAAGGAAAAGATGTGTGGATGGATGATTATGTGTGAAGAGCTGTTGCTGAGACAACTCTTAATGCTGTTTTATATTTCATTGTTAAGGTGCATTAACTGTAATGCATTCATTTGATGACCTTAATTTATGTGTCAGAGCATCAATCTTGTTTAATGCATTGGGATGTCATGACATCTACCAGGATCTGAAAAGCTGTTCAGCCTCATTTCGTACAGACGTTGTGGAATAAACAAAGCATTAGGGCCAACAGGTATCCGGCCTCGCTGGAAGTCAGTAATTGCGGCAGAGATTCTCTGCACGTCAAACGCTCACCCTAACACAGGGGTCACCTCAGAGATGAGGGGATTGGCTAATTACCCTGGCAGATACTGATGAGTTCCTCCATTAGCAGGGTCACCCTCTCGTCCCTGAGGTCCCAGTGTCAGGATACAATTAGAAATAGCTCTGAAATCAAATTCTGTACATATTCACTCTGGCATAATTTGTTTTGGCGGATGCACTGGGATGAGGGTACCGGTGTGTGAGTGGGCCGTGATGTATATTAGGCAGTGTTATTTTATATTTCTGAGATAATGGGCACATTGTGAAAAGGTCCTTTCAAAACAGACATAACCGAGAAGTGCTTCAGGGCAGAAAAAGACATCTCTCTTCCTCCGAGGGGCCAATCGCGGCACCACATCCATCTTGTTCATTGCCATGTGAATGTTCCTGCTAACAGAACACCTTTGTGCAGGCTGAGCCGTCAAGATACTTTCATCCTGCTCTGAATGGACAGGATCACATATTCGAGGCCATTATGCTTTAGGGGTGAGGAAGATCAAACCTCAAATTAAGTCTGATTTAGGGGCATTTAACTGTCTCCCTCGGACACAAAGGAGCCGACTGGGTTTTATTCTCTCTTGAGATGGAACAATTTCCTGGGACGTCGACTGTGATGCATTATAATGTCTGAATTTCAACTGTCATATCAGCCCTCATTAGCAAGACTTCCATGGCAACAGTGTAATCGTGCTTGGGTAAATGTGTGTGTGTGTGTGCTTTGGTAAATGTGTGTGTGTGTGTGTGTGTGTGTGTGTGTGTGTGTGTGTGTGTGTGTGTGTGTGTGTGTGTTTGTAAATCTATCTTTGTGAGAACCAGTATGAATTTCAGACGCAGAATTTTAGATATTTTAGGAGAGATAAATATTTTGAGCCTGTCATCGTAACTTTTAACAAGCACTTTGTAAGCTAGGACTGGTATTCAGGTTAGGTTACGGGGCTAGGGAATGATAATTGTCCTGACAAAGATAGAAGTACAAGTGTGTGTGGAAGTGTACTTGTACTTTTGACCTTACGGGGTCAGGGCATTTTGGAGGAAGTCCCTCACTTTTTCATGTCTGTGATATGTGACCTGCTTTTGAGGTTAGGGTAAGAATGAGTGTGTGGTCCGGGCATTTCTCATGTAATAAGGACCTATCGGTTTACGCTATCACATTATGGGGACATGTCTCCTTATGTGGACAAAAAGCAGGTCTACATAATGTAAAGGTTAAATCATATTTTAAGGTTAGGTTAATGTTAGGTTGCGGCTAAAATGGAATATTCTGAATGAGGGCTATGAGGGGCACAGGCAAGCAGGGATTTAAAAGCCAATTAAAAGCAAAAATAGAAAGACAAAATACAAAACACAAAAGTGTGTGTGTGTGTGCGTGTGTGTGTGTGTGTGTGTGTGTGTGTGTGTGTGTGTGTGTGTGTGTGTGTGTGTGTGTGTGTGTGTGTGTGTGTGTGTGTGCTTATGTATGTGAGTGACAGCCTGACTCTTTGTTTACATGTTGTGTGTATTTATATGCATAAGTACTTTTGTGTTTGTGAGAGTGAGGGGAAGCATGCGGTGGTAATCTGCTGATCTCCAGACCGATCTCAATTTACATGAAAACCAATTACAGCTCCGGCTGACGGACGTTTCTCGTTACAGAGCAGGAAAACCAAAGGAGATGCAGAGAAACTTATCGCAGCAAAAAGAAGAAATTGAATTGAGGACTAGTTGGATACATCTAGGCAGATCATCTGTGGGTTTGCTGTGCTTTGATAAAATTAACACTTTTCCTTTCCAGAAAACCTACAGCTCCTACATGTGAAGATCCTCTCTTGCTGGGAAACATCACAGTCTCAACATATGGAACATATCTTTATCCCATCATTATGATTTTGTCATAATCAGTAACTGTTACACCAGCACTTTCTCTTTCTTTGTGGCAGTTGCGACAAGGAACATTCAGTAGCCTTCTTCCATTCTGGATGAAAGCAGACAGCAAGGTAAACAATCTTTTGAAGAGAGCACCAGCTTTTATCTCCACACCTTGCAAGGTTTCCTTCCACAGTTCGTTATTTAAAAAAAACTCAAAATTCACCATCAGCACAAAAACACAAGTTGAATCTAAACCAGACAGCTGGGAGGAAAGTTGTTTGAACAGCTCGTCTTTAAAAAAAAAGGAAGCGGCCGTGTTTGGCATGATGTCGAGGGGGGGGGGGCTCTGGGTGGAGTGGGCTGGGGTTTAGAGCGACGTGGTTCAAGTCAGGGGATCGCAGTGGAGGAAATGAGTGAAGACAGGAGCTGCTCTCTGTGGTGAGCCTGTGACACTGCCTGGCCACCTGTCAGACCTGGTTTGTTGCCTGTCAGGCAGCGGCCTGGGTTGGGACAGGCAGGCGGCAGCTCAAACATGGAGGTGAGGGCCGGGGAGGGAGAGCAGGACGCACGAGAGACTGAACTGACTGAACTGGTGGATGCAGATCTGTCAGGCCGGGAGGAAGCTATTACTGTGACTTCAAAGAACACACGATCTGTGCACAAAGTGAAGCAGCTGGTTCACACATAATGTTTTACTGGATTCATAACCAAAAGTTTTTTTCCTGCATGTTGATGAAGTGAGAAATAAAAACTATGGATGAGCTGCTGTAGGCGCTCTGGCAGGTGATCATTACAACACAACACGAGAAGCAGTAAAATCAATGACATGCACATGTTTATTTTTTATGCCAAAAACATGAACCTCAGAATTCTCAGAGTACTGTACTGAGCACTATAATGAGCATTTACAGCTGCAGGTGATAAAAGGATATTTTCCAAATAACAGTCAAGTAAATTCTTTATTTCACTGCACATTTCAATTAAAGAGAAATTCAGTGTTCTAAGAATAAGACTGGAGGAATGAAGAAGAGTACAAGATCTGAATAAGAGTTGTTTTCTTTGTTTAATAATATGATGAATACTTTGAAGAGGAGCTAATTGATTAATCTTTTGGTCTAGAAAAGAAAAGAGTTTTTTGTGAACAGCAGCTCTAAAAACAGATATTTGCATTTTTACTACTCTTCCAAACAAAGAAAACCTGGGTGTGATCACATCTTACACTTTACATTCGATAGAGGATGTCACAATGACGAGAATTTTTTTTTGAATAGCATAAATTAACTGACAAATACATGATCATCAAAATTGTTTTCTATAGATAAAAAATGTCCCCCTTTTGAAGTCATCTCAAAATATTATTTCAGCTCTAAATCAGTCTCAGCTGTCATCAGGACATTTCACACTGTTTTACTACCAAAGTAATTAAAACAACAGTTTATATCTCGTTATGTTTTTTGAACGATTATAGTTCCAGCAATTTATCCAGTTATTTTATCCTTGTCCTGCTTTTTTCTGTTCAGAAAAACATATTATCATCAACATTGTGCTCGGAAAAGGAAAAATCAGCTTGGACTCAAAACACCCATGTGCTCGAGTAAACTGCAGCAGTGTGATTCCAGATCTCCTCTTGGTTCGGGGTCGATACATTCGCTCCCCTTCATGAAAACCATCCAGTCTGGTCACCAGGGGGAAGAGATAGGCAGAAAATCTGACATGTTGTATTCTGTTTGTGGATTACATTAAACCTTAAAGAATCCTCAAGTCAGTCTCCTCCACATGCAGAGGATAAATATTGAACAGCCGAGCAACACGGAGCAGGGAAGAGGGCACGTACACACCCATGTACTGTACACACACACACATAGTAACAAACAGAGAAAAGACCCGACTCGTTACACTTCGCTGGGCTCGCACAAACACACACACACACGCACACCCACACACACATGTACCATGGATGAAAGCTGATATCAGGCCCTGTTTGCAGCAAGGTGAGGTAGGGGACATCCTGTCTGAGTTCTTTAACACCACAAACCTGACAACTCCATGGGCTGTGAAGGTAGACAGCTTCTCCGCATGTGCACACTCACACACACACACACACACACACACACACACACACACACATACACAGAGATCCCTGACCTCTGTGGTGTGAAATGGAGGGCTGGGGAGGGAGGTGAGGGTGCAAAGTGGAGCAGGAAAGCTGTCAGAAGAATGCATCCAACACACACTTGATGGAAGATTAGATGCTCGCCCTCATCACGCAGGCAGAGCACAAGGGGGTGAACGTCTCAATTCGAGCGATGCAGCCAGCGGAACGCAAATCAAGGCACATTCTCCGTGTCCGCTGTCTGAACTATGTAAGTGCTGTAAACATGGAAATCTGCTCATCAGCGTTGATGGTGGAATATTCCGACATCTGCTGTTACCTTGTCCTCATATAAGGTGGCGGAGAAAACTACCGTCTGGATGTTGTCTCCTCCTAAATACTTGGCTGTGTGGTTTATTTGTGCTGAGGACTTGCTCTGCTGCAATGATGGACTGTTTAGGTCGTGATTAATGATATCCAATCAGGTTGCTGCGCAGTAGCCCCTCACCACCCAGGGGTGTCTATGGAAATCATTTTCATATCCTGAAATTGATACCCACTCTCTTCTGCGCCTGCCTTCTGCAGTACATCTGACCTAATCAAGTGCACAAGATGAATATGGGCCGGTCATGTGATGAACTGTTGATCGTGTTTACACTGTCTCGTCCTGCAATGCAAAACGATCGTTAATCGGCAGTGAGTTATGGCAATAATAACAAAGCTTCCTTATAATAAGGTAATCAATTCAATCGACTGTCATTTGGTCCAGATTAATGCTCTATCTTTGTTCCCCATAGGAGGGGCATAATTGAAGGTTTCTGCAACTATTGACTTATGCTGAGTAAACATCTGTTCTTTCATATTCTTTGTTGAGAGCATCCATTAATTATAATCGTGCCCCATTAAGAGAGAACACGTTCAGAGGAATATATTGGGATTCAGTCTGTTCTGTGATGAATGAGGGGCCGGCGTTCCCCTCAGCAGCACTCACGACTGCTTTATATTTCTGAGTACACAACTTCCCACCAGCTCTTCTCCTTCTTCTTCTTAATATTCTTCTTTTTAGAAACCGATGTGAACCCTGTGAAGTAAGTGAACTCTGATCACCCTCCAAAGAAAATTTTTATAACCAAAACAATCACATAAGCCACCTTTGACAATTACACAACTTATTCCCACTGTGAGGCCCAAAGGAAACTTCTTGGTGTTGGTTTTCCATTGAACACCCACATGCTTGGCCTTTCTCTCTCCATGGAGATGCTGCAACACGGGCTCTTTAGAGACCCTCTGTGGGTAAGGGTTGCAAAGAATTTGTAAAAGAAAGAGTTGGGAGCCAGATTAGAGGTTCTCTCTTTCCTTCGGAGTAATACATCTCCCTCTGAGGAGAAGAAATCAGAGGATGGGGTCAAGCAAGGATATTGAGCTGGGCGTTAGACAAGTCTGAGTTTCAGGATATCTATGCTGACATGAAACCACCAAATTAAATTCAGTGCAATTGAATCCGCCTTTTCCCTGCCCTGAAACTCCTTCTCTTTCAAAGCAGGCGGAGAGGAAAAATCAATAGTGTATGTATTGATATTAATGTTAAGCATTATGCGTCTAAATGAAATCATAGCAGCAGAGAGGAGCATAAGGCCTTCGTTAACAACATGTGCTGCAATCAAATTACGCTCCAGCTCTGTCTCTCAGGTGGCTCCTCTCCAGGTACAAACCAAACTGCTGCCACCTCGTATTGTTTACCTCCCTCACATGTCTGCCTCTCTGCAGATAAGAGCCTGCAGCGCTGAACTGGCTGAAGTGGGAGTTAGCGAAAAGAAAAAGTAAAATCCTCCTCATTGCTTCTTTTATTCATGCGCCTCAGGCTCTCTGTTTAAAATAACTATCCAACAATGCAATGGTGTGGGCAGTGCGCACCAGGTCAGCAGAATGAAACAGGGAGCTAAATGGTTCAGTAGCTGGTGTTCCTTTGTGGCTCTACTTTTAGTTAGATAGATATACACAAAGTGCCACTGACAGTGTGACCTATAATACAAAATCTATGGAAACACATTGATTCACTGTAGCTCTATTTCGTATTATCCTCAACTATTTTTAAAACATAACATGCACATCGTTGTCAAATTCTTATTGAATGAGCGCACTGCAGCAAAAGAAACAAATTCTCATTAGAATTTTTTGGGGTTCAGCAAGTATCGGGAAATTAATCTTTTCACAGCTCTTTGACAGGAAATGATTGTCCCTGAGATGACAAAACATGCCCTGCAAATTTAGCTTTTACATTGCTGCTGCTGCTCCCTTTGAAACACACAATGTTCTGCCAAAAGCCCGACAGCAGCTAAGGAGGTGTGTTTAGTTAAAGGGGGGGGACAACTTTGAAGCATGCAATTCAAACACATTAGAAACAATAAATGCAATGCAACCTAATTTAGCATCACTTTACCCAATTTCACTTCTTCAAGCATTTTTTATATATATATATATATATATATATATATATATTAAGGATGATGAGAATGATGGTATAATTCCAGCTTGGCATCACTCCTACAAAAACCTTTTGGTGAATTCAGAGATGTCCATCAGTATAACAATAAAATTTACATTAAAACAGTCTAACCTCTATCTCTACAAATGTCTTAACTGGCTGTCTGCATGCGGAAAGCATACCTCACCTTATCAGCTCCATATTTGACATCTGTGTCCTTAACGACCCGTAAATGTGCCGTGTCAAAATTTGAATCAACCTTGAATAAACAGGCAAAAAGTCCCTTGCAGTCAGTGGGGGTCTGGAGAACAAGCTGAACATATTCAGTATATCTGGCTTTCTAGTTTCCTAACTTTGTGTTCATCCTACCTGGTTTACTGTGAGGAGGACTCACTAATGAGGAGGAATAATTCTGAAGAGGCTGCAGAGTTTTAACACAGGTTTATGTTAAATGTAACCTGTGAAGAAAAGAGGAGCAAAATCTTGATTTTGTTTAGATGAATCTATGTCCATCCATCCTAGGTTTGGAGGTAAATTAAGAGGCCTCTCCATCCCCTCTCACATGGCCGAGAGATTACAATGCTGTCAGGGTGATCATCCATTTGGCCTGTGTGGGCCAGTATTTGGTGCTTATGAGGCAGGGTTTTCAATATTCATATCGAACCCAAATAAAAGCATAAACTTGTCAGGCCTGAATGCATTTAAATATTGAGTAGCCTTCCATCATTTCTTTCCTGGGGCCAGCTCTTGAGATGAAAGGTAAGAGAGTGGAAAGGCCAGGCCTGGTCAAGCGATTTAGAAGTGCTGATATCTGCATCCCTTTGAAAATCAAATGCATTGCCTTTGTCATCTGGGACTCCGTCTTTGATAATTCTTTCTTTTTGTCACCATGATGCCTGGCCTTCAGCTGCATTATGGGTAAAGTGGTTCCAGTATTAATGTTAACTGACTACTTCCATTTCATCCGAAGATGCAGATGCAAGACGGATACAGGCTCCTGCTGTGCTGCGTCAAGACACATTTGAACAAAGGAAGCAAATCTATTGTACGATTTATAAAAACTGTACTGAATAAATCATGGAAGTGATTTTTACTGCATCTCTAAGAGCAACCTTATCAACAGAGCAGGTTCTCTCTCTCTCTCTCTCTGTGTCTCTCTCTCTCTCTCTCTCTCTCTCTCTCTCTCTCTCTCTCTCTCTCTATTTATATATATAACATATAACATCCACTACCATCAACCAGTGGTAGGCATTAACTTGTGAGGTAGAACATACAAGGGAAATTCTCATGTATCATGTTCTATGTTTTAAAATAGCCAGTTATATACATAATATACATATACTCCATATACTCCATATACATTTCCATTAGGCTATATATAGCTTTATATATTCAGTGGCCCATCATTATTTTTATGAGATGTATGGATGTAAGATGTTTATGTGTGAACATCAACTGGTTACACACTTTGTAAACATGGCCTAATACAACTACAATTTAGCTTGTTAGCATACGAGAACAGCATCAGTTATATTCACCTCTCTGTTCTACTGAAGCCTAAATACGGTGTTGACAACCAATAATGACCATTCTAAAATAATGACACATTTGTCATTTCATTTGAAGGGCTTGGTGTTAGCTTCACATGTACTGTATTATACCAAACTTTTGGGTAAAGCTTTGATTCAGCCTATTGGAAATAATCACCAATGTTATAACAATCAATCCTGAGAGTGGGATCAATTTAGATTAGATTAGATTAGATTTCTTTATTTATCCACACAACGGGGAAATTCACTTGTTACAGCAAAATAAGAAGAACAGAATTTAAATAATTTTGCCGAAGCACAATAAAAAAGAAAGATCAAAATATATACACTACTAAACTACACATAATGAGAGTACAGAAACAAAAACAAAAACAACCTGCAAAACAGACACTGTGCAAAAGCAGGTACTGGGGAGAAAGTGGAATGATGTAAGTGTTATTGTAATGAAAACAAAAGTATTATAAGTAATATTGCAACAGTAGTGACCATGATACAGAAAAATAATTAAAAAGTAAGTGACCATAGTGTAAATAATACTACAAGATAGCATAAAGGAAATATAAATATTGCAATGTAACCATTATAAGTGACCATGATATAAATATAGATGTAAAGTGTTGAATATTATTGTGCATAGTAGTGATCTGAGTAAAAAATAAAAAATAAATAAGAAAAATACAAATACAGCTATGGTGAGAGGTTGAGTGGAGATAGAGATAATAGACAGGGACTACAACATCTGATAGATTTTAAGATAGTTCACGTGATAGGGGAAAAATATGACCTGGTAGTGGTGCTTAAGTGGAAGTCAGGGGGCATCTTAGTCAATAGGCTTCATCTGCCTCACGTGAACATCTGCACTAAGTGTCAAAGCAATCCAAGCATCGGCTATTGAGATATCTCAAGTTGTGAAACAACCAAAAAACGTCTCCATCCACCTGGCACAGTGCAGACTCTAAAAACTGGATGCAATATGGCATATTTTACTTTTATAAAGGCCTGCTTGACAAATCTGTTGTGTATAAATATGGAGCCTCTTGCTTTTATTCACAAGGACACAAAAACTGTATTTTCCTAAGAAGCATTTTGACTGTGAAGTATCAACTGAAGAGTGACTCTTTTTCCCAAACAAGTTCTTCCTCTTCCTCTACTAATCCCAATCAATTCTTTAGTACCTCTGATAAACTGTACATTTATTAGACAGCTGAGTTGCAAAAAGCTGTAGGAGTCAAACAAGTCGGATTTCAGTCAGATGAAAATGACCGAAACCCCCAGATGATGACCACAAACACGACCACTGTTGTCCATCCCTCCATCCATCCCTCCATCCATCCATTTGAGCAGGGAACCTTTTTGCTGTTGTAGATATAGATCCAGTTTGTCCAGGGAGGAGACTCCATGATCAGAGAGCTTGTGGCAATCCTGACACACCATCTGATATGGGTGGGGATGATTTCCATAATGACGACCTCGGCACAGGGATGAAGAGCCTAAAGGGGACAAGAAGCAGTGGGTCTTCCTCCCGGGAGACTGGTCCAGATGAGATCTCACCAAGTGCCAGTCCAGACCCATCAGCTCCCATCAATAAGACTGGAAAGTCGCCCATGGTCATTCTCTTGGTAGGAGTGGGCAGTGAATCTTGGAAACATGCCTTTATGTGTGTATGTGTGCATTAATCCTAGTGCCTAAAGTGTAACTGCGTGTTTGAATGCAGGCTGCACGTGTGCATTTGGAGCGAGGAGTTGTTAATCCGTGCCTCAGGTGACACTGGAGACATATTGTCAAAGCTGTGAATCCTCACAGGAACCGACAAGACAGCAGCTACTTGAAGCCGTCAAACTGGACGTGTCACGACTGACCGTGCCACTGGGACTGGTCGGACACTGAGAAGACAGGGGCCCGGTGTGAGACAGCTCTCACAGGACCTGCTTCCTCTGTGGTGGTTTACACCGATGCACACAATCAAAAAAGCAAATCCGTCTGAGCTGGAGATCTGGCAGATCACTCCCCACGGCACTTCCATGATCCACACAGGCTTCGTCAAAGCTCTTGCTCTTCACACACACTGTCACAACACGGGGATTCTGCACCTATCAGACGCTTCAGAGGCGATAACAAGTGAAGAGTGTTTGATTGTGTTTGCATTCACCAAACCATAATAGCAGAACACTGACTGCATTCTTTATTCGGTTTTAAAATGAACACATTTGCATTGGTGGGAGTTCAAGACCTTGAATTTGATGAATCCACTTCTGAGATTCATTAAGCAAGATTCAAGAATCGTGAGTGTCTGTGTGGGCGGTCGATAAATTAGCATTCTTAAAGAGACGTGTGTGAAGCTGCAGTAGCTGTCAACATGCTGCACTCCGGTGTGTGAGGGTCACATTGTTTTAACAGGTGTTTTATCAAACAAAAAAAAGATTTTGGGACAGTCAGTGCACCCAAAACATTTTGACATCGAATCGACACTGGATAGTTACAGGCTGCCTTTCTTCTGGTTTGTAGTCTTAATCACACATAATAGACATAATGTTTTTTTGATTTAATTACTGAGAGATAGTGGAGACAACATTACGCAAGGCAGAAAATACAGTTGAAACATTTACACAAGGGGAAGTAGCTTGTCACATTAGAGAAATCTTTGATTCATCCAAAATCCTCCAGAGAACATAATAATCTGTATTCCTACCAGATAAAAATAAATGGTTTCCAGGGACTGCTGTGAAGGACGCTTGCATCGCCACCAACTCTGGCTCTATTTTCTCCATTTAATCCCAGATGGATTGAATCCCTGCATGGAAATGTTCTCTTACAATTCTGGCTGCCAACTGTGATCTGAGCCCAGTGCAGCCTTGCAGTTGCCACAATACCTTCCGGAGCTGCAGCAGAAGCCGGGACACCTGCGAGCCCCCGATGCATGCCCTGCTAATTTGCAATTTGCCTTCACAAGCGGGGATGCATTCAGTGCACGCCATGCTGTGGCCGAATTAGCGAGGAATCGATAAGCTGTCGGCTCGGCAAACAGGATTTAGCTTCGTTTAGATTCAATTTCCAGGAGTCATGCTTTGGATTATTTTGTTTTTGACAGACTTTAGGAGGCGGAACGCAATAACCAGATATGTTGAATGAAGGAGCCGGACAATTAGGATTAGGATTGGGGATTTCTGCAGAAATTTGAGGTTTTATGGGATTTCTTTGTCTGGAGAAAGGTTCAAAGAGGGGACAGTTTGTATCTTTCACTTAATCTGAAGCACAGTGTTTGAGGGAAAGGGTGCTATCTGAGGGGGTGCTTCTCCTATAAAGCAAACTATTTGCACTGACAGCTGATGATTTCATGTCGACTGCCTTCCCTCCTCTCACATTTTCACTCACTCTTCCCCCGTTGCACTAGCACACAGTTTCCATTACCTTTCCTCCTGGCACTGGGGCTTTCACTTCATACCTCCTGCGCAGAAACAGCAAAATACAATCATTCACTTTCCTATCCTTTTCTCTTTTTTTGTCTTGCCAAGGTTGAACAGTCCAATTCCCTGTATGGACGGAGACTGTTACACATCAGACAGCACGTCTGGGAATGTGTCATGCTGGACCGCCGGTCCCAGAGAGTCACAGGTGGACACGTGACGAGTCATTAAGTCCCAGCTCTGTCCCCGTGTCTGAGGGAGTGCCCTGGGTCAAACGGAGACGGTGGCTGTAGAAGTTTAGTGGAGACAGACAGCGATCATAACAGGCCTAATGGGCAGGACTAATGGTGCAATGGGCTCCAATTACAGGCCTTTCTGACAGCTGCTCACCACCGCTCTGGCTCCACCTGCACAAGGAGCGCCCAGGAACCGGTAGCTGGCCAGGTTGAGGACTTTGTTAGCTCGCATACGGTTATCTCCCTGCAGGAAACAATGGTCCACTGCACACGGTTTTAAGGGCCTGCACTGTGCATGGATGGATTTCACTTCATGAACGAGGGAGCTGTCGTCTTTATCTGCAGCCGAGGTTTTCTCTTTTCCTCGGAGAAGTGGATTGTTGTGCTTTCTGATTCTCTCTTTGAGACAAGCTGAATTCAGAGGAGCGCCAATCATTAAGTTAATGACTAATGTCAATACATGTGAGGAAGGAGGGGAGGGTTTAGAGCCATCAGCTGACAACGGCAATACATCACAGGATATTATTTTTTTCCAGAGTTCTAATCAAAATATGAATTGTGCCGCTGTGCTGCGCATTGCGGATTCAATCCATCTGCAGGGAGTACATTAAAAAAGGAGCAGGTCCTCTCTTGAAAACCCTCCCTAGTTATGTTCCCCAGCATTATGCACACACATTTGTCTTGGAGGAGGGCATCTTGTCCTGCTAGTGAATTACTCTCCAGCGCTTAAAGGATATTCATTCACTTACAGCCGGTTCAACCTGTTGGCTTCCTGCCCCTCTAAATGACTGCAGATCATTATCAGTGATAGAGAGGTTATTTTCCTCCTCACTGTGTGTTGGCAGGAGCTTTGTTTACAGTATGTGTTCAACCAAACCCCCTTGCTCAGCATTTGTGTTGATGAATTAAAGCTTGTTAGGATTGCAGAAGCATTTCTGGCCATCAGCACGTCACACTTCAACACATTACTCATTTACTGTGAGAAGCAGAACGGTTAAAAGCAAAATCCTGTTTTATTACAAGCGGGAGGTAATTTTGACAGTGTTGGCCAGTGTTGCTGTTGGTTTTGACAAACTGATAGCGGAGATGTGAGTACACACACTGCTGCAGACAAGGCAGAAAACTCGAGAGACCAAACAAGAACAGTGTAGATTGCTCATGTGGAGGTTACAACCCGAATTAATTCGTAGGGCACGTAAACCCACACAGGAGGTTTGGCTGCGTAAACTGCGAAGGTCAAACCAAACCAATTTCCAAGATTTGCGTCACCAACTTGTCCCAGCCTTACAGCTGTCACCTAAATAAAGGGCTGCATTGAGCCACGAAGAGAAAGTTGAAGACTGATATTTACATTTTAAAATGCAGGCAACTGATGTTTTGGTCTCGTAGCTTACCACCACCAATATCTCTTTGAAAGAATGATCTTTATGTCCCATATCAACAATTTAATTTAATTACAGTAATGGGGCCCAGGTTGAGCAATTTTAATGCCAAATAAAAATTTGAGCATTAAAACACATTTCACAGACAGTTGTCGCAGTTGCCCCATAATTACATTGAAGCCACTGCCACTGTGTGGACCAATTCCAAAAGGATTTTTTAAGAACCATTAATTTACACATCCACATTGATAAACATAGGTCTGTGGTGTAAGAATACAGAAATTTCCTTTTAACTTTGTGAGAACGCTCGGCCACATCGAATAACTCATCCAAACAGATTCGGTTTTAAACTGGCATGAACAAAAGATTTGCCAAAAGTTGCTGGAGACATTTTTCTTTGGTCATACAAACTGTTTTCCACGCCCTGTTGGGATAATGCACTTGGTGCTGGTTTTTGCAGGATCAGACCACCTCCTAGTCGCCAGCAGGTCATCCTACCTTATGTTATTTATGCTTTTGGCCAACCTCTGCCTTGAACTGTGTCTTTCGTAAGGCTTGACCTTAAATCTGCCCGTCTGCCGCCTTAATTGTGTCTTTTTCTCCTTTTGCCTGAGGATCCTCTGCTCAGCCGTGTTTGTCACGCTCAGCCAGCTCCCCCACCGCAATACTCCCTGGATTTTCCCCCTGGACTCTTTTGTTTGCTCTCCTGAAGCAAACACCCTTCCTGGACACTGCATTCTTCCCGACACATCCTAACTTCCTGGTTTGATAGATTACTTCCTGTTGGTGAGGGTTTTTTTCACATTACTTTTGTACACCGTGGTTCACTTATTGTAATATTCAACTCTTTAGCTTTACCGCCTGTGTTTCCAGTGGTGGAGTCCAAACATTCAGCTTGTTCATAACACACCTATTGAATGAGCCTTTTAGTTATAATCTGCTTTTCTCCACAAGGGCCAAAAACTCTCGTCTGAAAAATTGCTGTATAATACATTTAACATCCATCACAAAAATCGAATTTAAACCTACATTGTTTGTTTGGATAATTATGATTCAAGACTTTTATCTCAGCTCAACTCAACTCAAGTATTGCAAAAAGTGGCAATGGCATGATATCCTCCTCTGGAGCCGCGTTCGCACGTGGATCACAGCAGACATTTAGACTAAAATTATTTTTAGAGTAAATGACGCAGTTTCGGGTCAAATTTGAACATTGGGGCTCACTTGAAAGACACCACAGGAGCAGTATGGAGGCATTTTATGTTTTTTCTAACCCTTTTATACGTTCAAAGAATATCTCACCATTTACTTCAATTGTATTGGATTTGGCTGCAACGCTGTTTACCCCTCAAAAAATTCACCCACTCCTCAATTGGCATAGTGGTGAGGAGATAATGAGTGAATTTCCATTTTCGGGTGAACTATCCCTTTAAGGCCATCTAGGAGCTCTCATTACTGCACTGAGAATCAAGATGATGAGTAGCAAAGAGGGATCGCTCAGGACCCATGATCAAGAAAAACAAGACCATCCTTCACAGAAGACTTCTCCTTTTCAGACAGAAACCGTTGTTATTATGAAGCTCAGCCAAAATTCAGACAGGAAGATTTGTTGTGCAGTGACAAGAACCTACGTCACATGCATGTTCCAACTATCTTCACCTTCTTTTTCTTTCTTTTCATCGAATCACATCCTGACACGCTCGCCTTGAGCCAATCACCTGTGAGCTGTCAAAGTTGATAGGCTCTCTCTCTCCCATCTTTCATTCAGCTCTTAGTTTAGTACATCAATCACAGAGTGACCCACTTTCACCCCTGCACCAAGTCTTCTCTGGATACCCAGTCATCTCTCTGCAAACCGTCCAACCAGAGGAGACCAGGAGACATCCTGACTTAATTTTCCATTCCTCATCACCACCACCAGCATCTAGGCCCCAGTCTACTTCATATCTGTAGCACTTACTTCAAAGGACTGCTTCTTTGATGTTCTCCTTCCTGCTGAGGTCTAAGCACCAAAATCTATTCCTCTTTTCACATTAAATTTAATTTCATTCTAATTCACTCATCCTTATTTGTTTCTCTGTAAGTCTCTCCTGCTTGAAAGATGTAATAACGTGAACATTGCTGCTAATCAGACTAATCTGAAACTGAAACAATAGTGGACAAAAATAAGAACTAACTTAAGAAAAGTTTTAATACTAAGATATTGACTTTGATTCCATATTCACCATCTTAGTGAGGCTGTAAGTCTGAGTGACAAAAGAACAATGAACTTCACTCATTGGAAAGATGTTTTTCTCTGCATGTTATTTCCCCTTTTAACCAGTATCAACATTTTATCCATGTGTCTTCTGTCTTTTCCATTCAGTTACGTATAGTAAGAGGCTTAAAAAACATGTTTGTCAGGCAAAAATATAATTTGCCTAAAACATTCATTTAACCACTAAACACTAATGTCTTCAAGATATTGCTTTTTAAGTCCTAACATGGAATATTTGATGATGAATTTACAAACAGAATACCAATATTTTTTCAACAGATGAGCAGACATTTGTCAGCCGACTCAAATATTTCTGAACACACAGAGAGAAAATGAAACACTCAGCTGTGCCGGTGGTGGTAAGTGCACCAGCTAATTATTGTTTGGACAATGTGAATAGGAGTAAATACAAGCGTCAAACCAACAACATCACCACTGAGCTCTAATGCTGCGTTCCAGACAACTCGGATGAATTTTCTCACCTCCTACTTGACAAAGTGCAATGGAACGCCACTCAAATTCAGAGTTCCGACTTCCGACTAACAACTCTACCGCTCATGGAGACGCAGGGACGGTAGTGCTGAGGCCCATCTACCCTCTGTTGGACGCTTGTTTCCTCGTTTGTTAGATTTAGTGACCGTGCGTGTCCAAGTGTTCTCTCCCTCTTATGTATTGGAATGTGTTTCCCAGTCTAAAAGTCTTATGGTGTCTGTTACTTCAGGGTGTTGATTCCCCTCCTCTGCTTTGTTTAATTATGAAAAGAGGCTAAACTGGTCCCAGTCTCATCACAAGCCAAATAAACATCAGCTTCTCACGGTCCAGGTTCGTTTGACGTCGTGCCATCACTGTGCATTGGAATGCTTGGAAATCCGAATTCGGAAATTTCAAGTCTGTGTTTTCAACAAACAGCTGATGTAGCTGGGATGGGAATGGACGTGGCTTCAGAGGAGAGGATGGCTCATTTCTGTGAGAATGTTTCCTCGTATTCTCTCTCCTCAGGTCTTCATTAAGAGTTGACAAGACATGAGGAAATGATGAAAGTGAGGGAACCTGATTGACCCCGCCTCTCGCCCAATGTCAGCTGGGATTGGCTCCAGACCCCCTGCAACCCTTAAAGTGTAAGCAGTACAGAAAATGGATGGATGGAAACCTGTATGTACCTCATGTTTACTTGCTCTGCTTCTCTGCGGTGTTTTGTTGGTGTTTTGATGTGTTTCCTGACTGTAGATCAGAAGAGTTCTGTGAACCTGCAGGCTGGAATCTGAATCGCATTCTTATTGTTTTTCATTCTGTGCATAAGAACCAACAAAACAAGCACCCACTCATAAAAGTATCCCTCTATAACATCGCTGCTTAATGTACCTTTGAGAAAGAAATTTTTGGCACTTAAACTTTATATCAAACCATTCCTCTTTTATGTTTGTCACGGTACCACTTTACAATGACACAGTGTTGACAACCTTAATATTTTTTCAGTTTTATGGCACTTCTTTAACACCACTAGAGGAATTCAAGGTCCACCGTGAGTACGTTCTTTTTACGCTTGGATGACATTTTGTCTGAGTGAAACTATGCTCACATATGGTTCTGGACAGGAATTGGAAATAATTGTTTATCTACTACTGATCACATTTTACAAACATGCACCTCATGAACGGGAGGAATTTAGGAATTGATCTGGTGAAAATCCACAATTTACAAAAAATGGTTTGTTATTTAAAGAAAGATTCCACACATATGTTATATATTTTGTTAACTTGTAGTGACATTATTCAAAATTCAATTCAACTTTATTTTTTATAAATATAAATAGGTTTTTTTGAGTCATGCAATTAAGTAATTTTCCATGCTAGATATTTTTCCAGTTTTGTTTTTAACAACTGGCACTGATACAACAGACAGCACAGTCAGACATTAACAGACCAATAGAACAAACAGCAAGTAACACTGAGGTCCTGTGGCATCATATTTCAGATGTTCTGCTGCTCCATGGTTAAAGCGACACATGCTTTGTTCACTGCCAATTTCTCAGTGGCATAGCACACTTCACCAGGTCTAATAATCATACCAACATTGTTAGAAACATCACATACATTAAATTATTTTTTTACTTAATACAATTAAAAATATCCCTTTAATGATTTCTATAGAGATATTTTCAAACCCAGTGACCCCATTAATAATTGAAGGCCAGGGCATCGTGCTGTTATTGTTAACCTCAACTTCTTTCCAAGACATTTTAATGAAGCTTTTTGGACATAGAATTTGCCCTCATGGCCTGCTCATTACTTTTAAATAAAACATATTGCATTTTTAAACCCAGCATTGCATGTCGTATGTGTTTAAACTCTGGGCCATATCTAGCTTTTCCTGATAAACCCCAGTTTCTAAAAGCTTCATATTTCTTCCACCCAGGCCCTAAATTATGTTTTTTCACTCTTTTTTGGCAGAAAGCTCTGCAGCTATTATTTAAACAATTCACAATTTCATCATACATAATACATAAATCTTATTACAATTAATGTTGCAGCACAGAATAGCATCAAGTGGTACATCAATATTTCTCAGGCACTTCTCGGTCAGTGATTTGCAATACCAGAGGGCATCCCCGGTAAGCATTGATAACTCTAGTCTCCCACTTTGCTCGTGGTTATCATTAACAATGAGCTCAGGTAAACTCATAACATGTAATTTCATAGAGAAAGTGGTACGGTCTGTTGTGGCCAAACCATCCTATAACCTTCTCCAGACATTCATGAGCATCAGCTGTACACATACAATATGTAGTGTGCCATGCTCCACTAATATATGTGTAGCTATATTCTTGTAGCTACACAGAAGACAGCTTAAGATTGTATTAAGCGTTTGCCACTCAGGGAGTTATTATCTGAAATATCCGCATTCATATCCCAAACAACAAATAAACTTGCATATGCACACTCTAGACGAATGTATAAAAGAGATCCTTCTGAGATAGCCATCCTCATTACGATAACATTCATAAGGTGTGTAAATATTTACCATTACAAAAGCGTTTTTATTATTAACATCTTTAATTGCTATGCACTAGTTCACCTCTACTATAATCACACTGACAAGTGGTTATATTATTATTATGAAAACGTGTGGCCATGCACTTTTTTCGTGCTTAAATCTAATTTAGACTCATTTAGCTATTAAAGTCTATTGTGTGCATAATCAGTGTTCTGTATGAGTTTGTCAATAAAAATGCCTTGAGATGTCAAACTAGGTATTTTGTTTTTGTTTTTATGAAGAGACCCCTAGCTGTAAAAGTTACATATTGTCCATAAGAGAATTAATAATTCACAGAAGTAAACACAAAAGACATTAATTGCAAAATATTTTAAAATCCTCTTGATGAGGCGAAACATTATTATTAATCAAAGAAACAAGGGATGAAACAACGGCAATAGGGCCAAAGTCAGTAATCCTTTACACTTTAGACCCTAAATGTGAAAAGATGCAACTAGTCACCCTGACACTGCTGGACCATGTTGTATCTAACCTATGACTGCATTCCGGTACATCATGGTCTTTTAGAGCATATCCAGCCCTTTCAGTGGTAAATGTGTGTTGACTCTTTACCTCCAGCTCTGCATTCCTCACCACAAACTGGACCTCTGCACGCCAATTACTCAACAGATAATATCTGTGGTGAATGTGTGACTGGGAGGTTCATTACCACATTGAACCTGAACCAACATTAGCCTCTCCCAAGTAAGGTTATATACATACTCAATATTGCATTCCAATAGGCTGACCTCAGCAGTTGGTGGTTTAACATAAGTATTCTCACAGCTCCGCCGAAGACTTCACAGCTCTATTATAAAAGTCAGTGGGTCATACTCCGAAAAGACATTATTCTCATATTAACCAGTGATCTGCTCTTGCATACTGTCTTTTTCAGCCTATTTGTTATTCCACAGGCAGCCGCATGCTCAACACAGGGAGTCTGATGAATCAGACCGCACTTTCAATACTCATTTTATTCCTGCCTTAAATATCCCTCTTAATTCTGTGTGACCAGGCTGGTGTGAAATACAATTGGATAGCGCGGCATATGGAAAATTAAATCAAATTGTGCTGTAATAGCATTGATGCTTATTTTTAGTATAAGTAGCCTACATGCGTTACCATAGTAACCATAATGTAAAGCATAAATGGTGATGTTATAGAAAGTGCTCTTTGTCGTCCAGTAATGGAAAATGGACGAAAATAACGATGATTGCTCATGGACGTGTTATTTGTGCCTGTGCTTTGAGTCCATTTTTTGTGTTGTTTTTGTTTTTGGCTCTCTTTTTTTTATCCATGGTGTAAGTCATCAGGTTCAAAACAACTCTGGACTAATTCCCAAAAGAGGCCTCGGTAAAAAAAAAATCTGCAAGAAAAAGGGAAGCTGTTTCTCAGCCATCATTCCCTTTTAAAGCTACTGTTTGCTACATGAGGGACCTCTTCTCCCATGCTGCCTCGCTTTGGTCTGATAGAGAAGGAAAGAGACAAGTACGTCTCTTTTTTCTTCCTCCAAGCTGAATCTGTTTTATAGGGAGCCTCCGGAACTCAATTTCCATGTCATTTAAGGCCCGGCTTAGGGAAGAGTGGTAGACAGAGGTATACCATTTGCCTTTATCTACCCTCCACACATTTACACACCCACGTTATACCCCTTATCCCCTTGCATCTTACAACTCACACTGTTGTGTTATCAGCTCATATGGTTGACACACTGTGTTTAGATATATCAAGCAGAAAAATATATTTTCAGTTTTTTTGTTTGCATTGATTGAATGCTATAACAACATGGGTGATTAATGTCAAATACTACAAAATGTCATTTGAGACGGCACATCTGGAGATGAGGCTCTTATTAAACACAAGTGCAGTGTCCATTCCAAACCTGTCTGTTTGGAATGGGTCTGTTAACTTGCCCTGTGGTGGTGCTGGTTGCAGTTTTCTTTCTGAAACCTTAAAAGGGACCTGCAGTAATTGAGCCGCAGCAAGTAAAGACCAACTGGTGGACTCAGTCAACAGGACGATGATGTGCACCTCCGCTCCTGCACAAAGAGCTGTTCCTCTGTTTTCTTCGGTGAAGCTCGACTCAGTATGCAGCCCCCAGAACTGGAGAATCAGCTGTTGTTGTGGTGAAAGGACTTTTTCCTAATCTACATCTGCATTGATGAGCATTGGTGACCTGCTTGTTCTACGTTTATTAATAATAAACATGTTGTGTGTACAAACCGCATCAACTCAGACAAGTGTGAAGCAGATAAGATAAAAGGCTCTTGAGATACGGTCTCCACATACATACAGAAAGACATTCTGGAAATAGTAGACAGATAAACCTGCCGGTGTCCCCCAATGAAAGGCAGAGTGCACAGAACTGATAAAAAAAGAAGCCATAACTTGTTCTCTTCAGTTTACAGACTGATACTGAGAGACAGTTAGAGTGAGCTTCATCTCCTGCCTGTGCAGATGCAATGCTTTATATGTATCACATATCATATTTGTTTTTGTACATCTTACACAAATCCCATTTATTTTCTCTGTTGCCCCTAAATGTTTGACAGCTGCTTGCTTACAACACCACAGGCAATCTAAAACAGCTCTATGATGTATTTCTCCCCCCATCGCCTCAGACTGCAGACTAACTGCAGCAGCACTACATGCAGAATGTTTTATATTTAGCATTAGCACACTTTAAATCAATATAAAAGTATATAATGTATCATGATAACAATAATGTGGCTGTAAGCACCAACATTTTAAACAAATGCTGACAATTAGTCCACAGTTTGAGTGAAGCTCCAGATATACTGGATCCTCCTGCAACTTACATGTTTCATCAGACAT
The DNA here is from genome assembly GCF_963576545.1 of Limanda limanda. NCBI lineage: Eukaryota > Metazoa > Chordata > Actinopteri > Pleuronectiformes > Pleuronectidae > Limanda > Limanda limanda. The sequence continues at coordinate 17,446,212 of NC_083639.1, forward strand.
TTTCCTGCCTCCAAAATATCCCCGTCTTTCAACTCGACACATTCAGGTTAGACAAAGTTTCTCTTAAAAACTATAAAGCCCTTTCAGACTTTAGAAGGTTCCTTCAGAGCAGCATAAAACATTATGCAACTGTTTCACCACTTGTGTAGCAACCTACTCGATGTTGATTGTACTTCATGGAACGACTCTTTAACCGCTGGTTAATGCATTTGTTAACATATGTAACTCCTCCTGTAAAGCGTCTCCGACAGATTAATAAACAGATAAAGAAACATTGCAAAAAGGAAATGTATAATTTATTGTATTAAGTAATTTATTAATAAATGCTCATGGTTACTTTACAAATGAGCATATAAAGCAAACTCATGGAATTCTGTTGAAATCAGAAGTAAAATGTCACGTAGAGCAGCAAAAACAAACAAGATGAAAACGTACCTCTTTGGAGGTGATAATGATCCATTTACAGTTACTGCATGTATGCGTTATTAAAAATACTCATATTAAAACTTCTCTATGTTTTGCCAATGCGTCCACTCATTATCCATACTGCGTATGCTTTGGGGACTGTGTGGGTGCTTGAGCAAATCCAAGCTGATAAAATGTGAGAGTCGGGGTACATCCACACTCACATTCACACCTACAGTAAATTTAGAGTCTCCAACTAATGTACCCCCTCTCTGCATGTTTGCATGTATGTGGGAGGAAGCTGGAGTACTCAGTGAAAACCCACACAGACATGGATAGCACATGCAAACTCCACACAGAAAGGCTCCAGTCCTCCTACTATATAATCTATTATCACTAATTTGTGAACTGTTTGAAGCCCACACCTTCATCAGAAGTAATAATGGCTGACAAATACATTATCACTACATACATGACATATATATGACTACATTATATACACTGTAAAATTGAACTGCAAATAATATGAGTAATATGATCAGTTTTTTATATTTAAAGGAGTTCTGTGTAAGAAACGTTTGTATTGACGGTTGTTCTGGTCCTCTCTGTGTATCTGTCATTCAGGGTCACTCAGCCCTCACCCTCACACTGAGCTGATATTAGCATGAATAAATCTATCCTCAGCATGTTGACATGTTGACATGGAGAATAAGGTTATTGTTAGACTGACAATGATGATTTTACAACCAGTCAGAGCGACAGGGAGGATGTAGCGGTGGCAGAAGTCGAGGACAAACCCCAAGAGGTTGTGGAACGCAGGGAAGAGAGAGAGCAGTGCGAGCAGCAGTAGCTGGGCTTGAGGGAAGGGTGGAGAGAGGACGACTGCAACACAACGTTTAAACCTACTAATAGAGTAATTTTTCATGTTTTCATCTTGGATCATAGACTTTGTATAAAGATGAACAACGTGTCCCCACTTCCTCCCACTAACCAGAAAATGCTAAAATATCCTGGATAGGAACGCAGCTGCGGTGCTCGACCAGTCATGATTCAGTCTCAGCCGTCAACAATGACGTTTCACCCTGTTTATATTGCATCAAACATCTAAAAATATCCAAACTTACAGAAAAAATGTGCATGCAAACAAACATCAGTGTGATAAGAACTACCTACAGACAGAATCTTTTAGAAAATATCATTTGATGTGTACTTTGACTTTTTGTTTGGTCGATGTCCCATCCACTAACATGGAAGAGGCAGGTCTTATGACATATACTTCAGCCGGCCACAAGGTAGAGATCAAGCGATTTGGCTTCAGTTTTAGAAGCTGTCATGTCATCCATCTTTATAGACAGTCTGTAGTTATATCTCTGCAACAACAAAGACGTCCTTGTCATGACATTTAAAACTGCAATTTTTTCACATTCTGTTGATTATTTCAGTTATTTTTGGGTAAAGCTATCTGTGGTTACACAGTTTCTCAAGAAATAGTGAGATTGGTTCAAGATTTTGGATCCTGAAGGTCTCGAGATTTCCTTGCTCGTCGTTTCCTTAAAAATATCTTTATTCTTGTAATAGAATGACCTTATTTTCTCATTAAATTATGATACTTATCAATTATGACTTTATTCTTGTTTCATCACAAAATTTCCCCGAAATCTCCGATCCTCAGATCAGCAGATAAAGTCTCGTCAGAATTATTTTTTATTTCCAATTCGTAATGTAAAGGTGGACATGTACAGTATATGTGATTTTAAGTTTAACATCTTAAGCTTGTGGTTTTCCAGCACATTATGACACCATTACTCTGACACTAGAAAGGTAACTGTGTCACAGGAATCAATAGTGTGATTACTTTTTTCCAGTTCAGAGTGTGAAAGTGCAGAATATATTTCAAGACACCAAACACAACCCCCCTCCTTTGCACAGTTAATTAGCCATAATGTGTTGTTCTGTTGTTTTCAGTAAATAATGATATCATTAACATATTAGTGTTACAGAGTTTAAAAACACTATTGTTCATAGAATGGTGGTTACAAACAGCGAGTATCTGTAGGTGGGAAAAATAATGAAGAAAAACCCTGTGTGACTGAGTAAGCAGCAGCTGCAACCTACACATTCATCCTCCCACTAATCAGCCAGACTCAGCCCATCACTGGGATCTTACTTCAGTGCCACGGTACAGTTACGGTGGAAATGTGAGCACTATGTTTTTTTATGGGGGTCATTTTCCTGCACTCACTGGTGATCCTTTCAGTATGTTATGCAGGAGTGTAATGTAGAACACATTGTTCTCATTATGATCACGACAACCCATCAGAGCATCCATCCATTCATCCATTTAACGTCCCTTTTTCCAAACGCACCTTTTCCTGTTCACACTCCATGAAGGGCCTTGTGCATACTGGGTGAATTTTGGCATCCCCATTGATTTATTAATTTTTTTTGTATTTTCCGTAGACATTCACAACAAATAAAGCAGCACAACATAAAAAAAAGTGTTTGAACGGTAAAAGATCACGATTACGTTCAATGGTAAAATCATTCATAGTTGTGGGTATTCAGCCAGATAGAGAGAGACTAATAGACAGTGGGGAAAGCTTTTTAAGTGAGCAGCTTTAACTGAAATAATGACCCACCTCTGACAAACAAGTTAGAAAATTCAAAGAGAAAGAGGAGTCATTTGTAAGTGGTGAACTCACCCCAGCTCTCCGCCATATAAATGTGAATACATAAACACACTTTTGACAATAAATACCAAACTGTGTAAATACACAGAGCTGATTTGCAAGATGATGAAGATCCAGCAGTGTTTTAATCCAGGTGGGATGAGTGCTGCTAGATGCAGGTTCAGCTGAAAAGAAAAGGGGATTCATGTTGGAGCCTTCTTGCTGCGGTGATGGATATTGGTAATAAGGTTTAGTGGTCTCATACATACATCTGCGCTTTTAATTGCCTGGAACAGAAAAGCACAAGTCGAGTAAATCTGGTGTGAGGGGATCTCATGTAGACAGAGTCCTGAAGAGTGATTGGAGCTGAGCAGCGCTTCATCTCTGCAGACAGGGCGTGGCTCTGTGGACTCCTGCAGTTTCGACATGGAGAGATAATTAATGCACTGCACAAGTGAACACGGTGCATGTGTGTCTGTGTGCGTGTGTGTGTGTGTGTGTGTTTTTTTTTTTTCTTGTATAGCTATCTTTGTGAGGACCGGATTTAGTCTACAACCTGCGGAGTGAGGACATTTTGGGAAAGTCAAGACATTTTGGCTGGTCCTCACTTTGTAACCCCCCTTTAATTGACTGGGGGTTAAGAATCTAGGGTTAGAATTAGGGTTAGGGTTAGGGTAAGGGGCTAAGGAAGCATTATGCCAATGAGTGTCCTCACTATGATAGTTGTACAAACGTGTGTGTGTGTGTGTGTGCACATAAAAAATGTCTTTGTCAGATACCTGTGGATTTACACCAGTAGTGTGAGGTGTCTTTACAGGGAGTTAACCTCAGCTGCTTTATTTTCTGCATTTCATTGGTTTCTACTGACATATACCTCATACATATAAGTCATGTTCCAAAATAATCACATAATAAAGCATGACGATTTGTATTTTAACCTTGTCCTGTAAAAAAAATAGAACATTTCAACCTGAATCTAGTGCTTTGTCTACACCACCGCAGATACTCTTTGAACAGATATATTCCCCTCTGAGAAAAATAAATCTCTGTTCACAGAACCTTCAATTTACAAAATATCTCTGTCTAGACGAGAGCATTAAAAACTCCTACAAAAGCTCCAACACGCAAGTCAGGTCTACATCAGTGATCCATGAAATAACAGAGAAGAATGTTGTTTTAGGTAAACACAAAGTTGGGTTTCCACATCTCAGGAATTAACCTGTTAAAGCAACCAGATGTGAAATCGGTGCTGATCATGTCTGTGATTCCCTCCGGGTCCTGTAAACTGTGACACCATCAGTCACCAAACGCTCTGATACATGTGTTCTCACAGATAGACAGAAACCAAGACGTAAGCAGAATTGTTTTTGTGATTCAACCACTGTTTGCGTGTAAACAAGGCACAGACGCAGGGGGGAAAGTTTGTTTTGCAAATTATTTGTGTCGACAGGACATAAATAGAAACTGTGTAATTATTAATGGACTGGGTATAAGCGAATAGGAGAAGCACAACTGGTGTTTTATCATATATGAACCTCACTGAACAAATGAATATTGAACTTTAAATTAGGTTATGTGCATTGGATTAACCGCATCTGTAATCAATTTACATATCCATATACATGTTCCCTACTGCCGGCGTATAGATCATTTGAATTACTGTTGCAAACCTGTCTTTGTTGTTATGGTCATGCATTGTATGTCTCACATCTAATCAACTATTAATCAATGAACAAATGCAATCCCTTTATGAATAAATGGAGCAATTTGCACCCAGCACAGTATATCAATAGCCCATATGGCAAACATGACACTCCCGCCTCTGAGTGGCTGAGATTCATCAATACTTCATGAACTGACAAACATTTGTGCCCTGTCTGCTCGTATCTCTGCGATGACTGATGGCGTCTTTCATTTGTTTTTTCACCAGCCAATCTAACGGCACAGGAAATTAAGAGACACAAGATCCAGATAGAGATTCTCATCGGGCCTGTGTCCTGTTTCCAGCATGTGAAGGTGAACAAGGATTCATCTGCTCCTCAGGTGGAGCTCCTCAGGCATGTTTGCCTGATCGCTCTGTAGCTCGTTATTAAAGCCGATGTATACAGCACAGATGATGAGTGTTTACTTTGACTTCCCTTTTTGAGAAAGTCAAGTATGGAAGAGGGGTTGTATCGGAGAGGCCAGTGCAGTGAAACTGCTCTTGTGTTCTACAAAGACGGGACACAGGTTTCTGACAGCCAATTAAACCTCGTGAGACAGATTTTCTTTATACCTTTACAACGCTGCCACAGACTGGAGGAAGACCTTTCTGTTCTTTGATAAGCTGCATCGCTTTGCTCTGTAGTCACTACACTTGTTTGTTTATTTCATTACACAGCTTCACTGTTGTTTTGTTTTTTTCCTCCTTTTTATATAGTTTCCTGTTCTCATTTGTGTGAGTCATTAGTTGTAAGCAATAACCATAATTTTACCCTTTAAAATGGTCAATAAAGGTAATGTGATGATAATACTATCAAACGAAGTAGAAAATGCAATCCTCTAAGCCGTATGGCATTATTTAACTGGGAATATTCTCAAATCTAACTGCGTTAATCTATCTACACTGAGATAAACAATCTTTCATCTCATCAAACAAAATAAAGAAATTATTTCAAGCGAATCGAATGTGCTTTTTGGACTGAGAAAAAAGGGCTAACTTACACTCAGCGGCGTCTGTTCCTTCAGCTCCATTACAACTGAATTAACAGCGATATAGAAATGAGAGAACTTGACATTTTCCAAATTTTTCTGCATCCATGAGCATCACTGGAAAGGTCTGTAATAATGCATATTTAATTATATTCCTCAAACCATGAAGGTCAGTGATGGTGAACTCCTTCCATACATCAATAAGTCTACATGACCTGGCACGGTAATATGATCTGACTGCTGAAACCCTCGTCATGATTCCTGATGATTCTCAGCCATTATCTCTCATCCGCTGATCATATCCGTTAATAAAACTATCAGTGACTTCTGCAGGAGAATCATCTTTTTCCTCTGACTGATGCACTGCGGATGAAACTTGGAACGAACATTGATAAAAGCTTTATAGATTAATTATTTTTTTTCCGGTCTGTGCGAGGTCGTTGTCTTTGCAGCGATGTGGACACTTTACTGAAATCTATCGAGATTTGTTCTTCGTCAGCCTCACAGTGTGACCACCATCACTCATGCATTGGGTCATTTTCTATAATGCAGGCTAAAAATGACCTGACTGTTCTGCCATGAGAGAAGCGGGTTGTTTCATCTCCCAATGCAATGATGTACGATTCCTGTGCAGAGGTGGTGTGTGTTGCCTATAGACTATAGGAGGGATCAATACAGCAGCTAGCAGAGCTTGCACCCGAAGAATAAATCTCCAAGACATCTGAAGAACACAGCAGCACTCTGTCGGCTCGCTGACTCCCTCCTCATCACCTGCGAAGCCCCCCTCCCCCCCAGCCTCAGCCCCATCTCCCACACACAACACACGCCATGATCACCGCTCCCACCACACCACCCTGTACTCTGACATGGAGTGAGAAATAAGATCCAGTGCGCTCTCAAGGTCACCGTCACCGTCTCTCAGGGCCGCGGCGATGATGCGATACACTTTAAACTGTCTCCGAGAGTTAAATGGATCTTCCAGTGCAGATGTACAAGGGAGAGATCCAGCGATGTTCCAGACTCGACAATAAACAACATATCAGATGGTGAAAGAAGTCGAAGATATTGATAGCTCCGTCAGCTGAGGCTCTGGGCTGGAGCTGCTTAGCGGGGGCCGGCCTGCCAGTTTCCACATCCCCAACAACACAGCACACGCTTTTAAACCCCAAGTAGACTTTGGAGTTTTTTAACATCAACAGTGAGGCTGTGAGGATTAGCATCGCCCAACATTAAAATAAATGATGAACTTGCGAAGGGAGGAATAGCGTCTGCTTGAAAAAGGGGTTTAGATGAACATCAATGCTGATGGGTTCTGTGAATATTTGATGCCTCAGAGTGTACGAGCGCAGCACATTATTTAATGTCCCTAATGTGCTTAACACATCATTTGCTGATGTGTTGTGAGCTGCATGTCTATAATTCTCATAAGTCTTAACCGTCTATTGAATTGTACAACCAAAGCGTCGTGTCTCCATTAGTTTTCTCTAGAAATGACGGTCCTTTCAAAAGGCACACCCTCAGTAAGAGGTGTCTTATTACCTGAGCGCTCTTTTCTTCCTTTAATTAAAACATTTGGTGCAGCGGCAGATTAGAATAGCTTCTGAAAGCGGAGGCATACGTCACGGGGAGGATTATGAGGATCTAACATGGGAGAGGAATAGGTGCTTAAGTGTGGAATTACAGCTGAAATGAGTTTTTAATCGTGCAGTTAATGTTGGGGAAACGTGAAGCCCAGAGACAGTGCAAATTGCTTCTATGAGGGATAAGACACCATCAGGGGAACCAAGTGGACAGATTACTTTATATCAGATTGTATCTTGGTTGAACACAAAAGAATTAAGTTTGCCTTCAAAGATAATTTCACCTCCGCTCTGGCTTCTTAACTCATATAATTGGTATTTGAGGCATTTCTGGAGCTCAAGAAATGTGTTGATAAAGTTGGCAAGTTAGCAGACTCGAACTCTAGATCTGCTTTAGGTGCAACTGCTCCCTTTTGGAGAACAGCAAAGCCAAAGGTCAACTGGATTCATTAACTGCAGCTTATCTTATTTTAGTCTTTAAATTCTTGCATGGCTTCAACGGAACGTGACTCCTCGTTATGCTTTGGCCCTCACTGGAAGAGCCGAGGAGCTGGATGTGCTCTTGTTAATGAGATACTGGTTATCTCTACAGCACACTGCCTCCCACCCTCTCTAAGCATTGCATTATTGTGCATCAGAGAGGAACTCTCAGTGTCATTACTGCTGAAAGAGGGTAATGGAACAGAGTCTACCAAGTTTCACAGGGTTACCATGACCCAGTAGTCGTAATTGGCCTGGATGGAGAGGTCTGATTATGTAGGATCTAGTATGTATAAAACCGTGCCCAATCTTCCCTCACAGGTTATTCTGGGGCTTTGTGTGTCCTGTTTAAACAATCTCCTACATTAATGGATCACAGGGAAAATGAAAGTCATCCCCACTGTCATTAGCTTTAGAAAATCCGGCAAAAAAAAGCTCTAGACCTGAGAAATCTTAAGGATCTTTTGCAGCATAATGTGAGCACAAGAGTCCATCACCTCAGCAGCACACCTTGTTTATGCAAAAATGGGCGATGAATACCACCACGATTAGAGATTCATCTTTCATCGCAAAGGCTGCACACACTCAAGTTCCTAAGAGCAACAAGTCAAATGGCTTGTGTAATCTCCGGCATGAAGGGCTTGTTTCCTTTTAATTCAGGCTGAGTAAGTCAGAGAGAGGAGCCCGGTGATTTAAATTCCCCAAAGCATTTCATTATTTCACTCTGTGTGATAACATCTTTAATTCCATTTTAAATAGGTTTATATGTCCATCATAAAATACTCCCTTGTGGGTTTAATTATTGCTATAAGATAAGAGACGCTATGGGAAGAGAGCAGGGACAAAAGGAAGACAGTCATTTCTAAGGATGGAGACACAAATGATGTAGCTCGGTGACTGATGTCCCTGTTATTGCTTATCGCTTGTGACATCACTTCCTGTAGCTTTCATCCATTTGGCTTTATCGTGTTATCTATATACAGCACAGACAATGGAACTGCAGTGAACTCTGAGCCTGACACAAAGAGCTTTATGGCAAGATTAGGTGTATTCAGAAGGGTAGTGCAGGGTAAACGCAGGTATACGACCTTCCCTTTACCTGACCTCCTAAGCAACCAAATTCATTAAAAAACGTAACAAAATTCAGAAATTAAAACATGAAGCAAACTACCCAAGCAAAATTCCAGCAGCGATTCATGATCTTCTGCTGCCTATGTGCTGCTTATCTGTAGCTCAGGCAGTGATGGTAATTCAGGGCAGGCTCCGACCCCACCCACCCCTGTTGTGTGAAGACATCAGCCACAGTGAGCACTTTTTAATAGCACAACCTTTTAAATTATGATAATAACATGCATGGAGTGAAGTCATTTATAGAGTAATATCTGTAATATTTGCAAACTGTATTATTTATACAGTAATATTTCCAATTCCCCCATGAAAAATAATGTTAATTTTATCATGGTGGCACACTCTGGCCTACACTGTGATGCAAAATCAACTTCTGGGTGAGTAGTCTGGCATATTACTGTTTTTAACACTGTTTACTGGACGTGTTGGGGAAAAAAAGAGAGAGTATATCCACTTCTCCAGGCACCACTACACCACTGAGTGTAATCTGAAATGTTCCTGATTCAAGAGGCTGTTCACAGACACAACACTGAAGATATTGCCAGCTCTGCATGTTAACAATAAATACATTTCACCTGTGCTTATTATGCTTATTTGATATTTGATATTTAAATTTCCCCATTCGGGAAGAGGATTTTGTCAAAGCGTCTTACAACACTACAGCTCCAGTAAAGTGGGAAAGCTTGAAGTAAGTACTTGGTTCTGCTCAATAAGACAAAGTGTAAATGATCATGCAAAGAAGTGCACAGTAAATGCAAGTATGTTTGTTGGAGATGTGGATAGAGATGTTCGAAGAGCAGGTGCTCTCAGACGAAGAGGTTCTTGAAGACAAAGAGGGACAGCCGTGTTCTGATAGCATTTAGTAGCTCATTGTGGAACCACAACAAGAAGAGTCTGACCTATGATTGTATTGTGTACAGGGATGGCAATGCCAGATGTTGGGGGAGCTCCATGGTTGAGAAGGAGCACATGATTGAGTTTTTCCATCAACCCATCAAGTAGATGCAGACCCAGGCATTACTCTGTAGGTCAAGCATTAGGTGGTTGAATTTGATTTAGACAACCAGCGATGGCCAGTACAGTTTGACGAGCAGCGGAGTGACATGTGCCCTTTAGGTTGATTGAAGAACAGACAATGTGTTTTTTCTGGACCAACTGTACACAGGGTTTCACTGTGCATGAAGGGACATCTGCCAGAAAGGCATTGCAGAAGTCAAGGTAAGAAATAATCATCCCCTGTAGTAAGAGCTGGATGGCATACTGAGTCAGGTGAGGTCTACAAAGCAGCATGACCAAGAGACAGATGCAACATGGTGAGAGACAAATAGCTGGTCATCATTCATGACAGTTTTCTTGTAACTTTGATTGGAATAATAAATTCATAATTTGGTGTTGACGTTGTGATGGAGATATTGATTGGGTGGGATGACAGAGAGTTAAGTCTTAAAAGTTTCGGTTGAAAGTGATGTTCCTTTATCCATGTGGAAATGTCTGAGAGACAAGATTCATACCCATGGGGGTCATCTCAGAGAAATTACAGGTATCTAGGGTTTCATCTGCGTAGCTTTGATTAAAGAAGCCATGAGAGTGGACAAGTTGACCAAAGGAAGTATTCTGTTGCAGAAAGAAGGGACCCTAGCATAGAGCTTTGGGGAGGGAATGGGATAAGGATGTCTGCCATTGTCATGACATATTGAAGGAACAAATTCAAACCAACAAAGCTCTTATACCAGGACACCCACAATGTAGTGGTTCACCACGTCAAAGGCTGCTGATAGGTCTAAGATAAGAATTATGGACTGAGATGCAGCTATAGTTGCTCATAAGGCCTTTGACTCCTGAAGCCTGACTGGATTAGATCTAGGAGAGCAATTATGTCACCTGTTTGGAAACTATACTTTTGTCTTCGATTAGAATGGCAAAAACAAGACCAGTCCATAGTTCTCAACTTGCACGTGATCGAGTGAGATTTTTTGAGTATCTCAGCCTATTGGCATATGGTTGGAAATGTTACTGAGGGCAGTGAAGCATGCGTCACGTGTGTGATTGCTTGCACAATGTGAGATATGGCCTGGAGGAGGTTGGTAGGAATGGGGTCCAATGCTGGAGTACATGAAGTAGGAGTTTTGATACCTGGCTGTCAGTGAGAGAGGTGAATGAGAGAAGTGATGCAGCGTTGACATGGGGAGAGAGTGAAGAAAATGTAATAGGAATTGTAGCGGTTTCTGTTACCTTTAGCTGGATGGCTGGGTGAGGGAGGTGGTGAGACATTGACAGGGCGAGGCAGAGAAGGTCATGCGAGCAAAGCTGGATTGCTACATGTTTGAATTGCTGTTGTGCTGCCTTCAGTGAGAGGAAAGACCATGGAGAGGGAATTCAAGGAGATATGTTGCTTCTGAGTTGTCAGAGAACCGGCTACTAATTGCTACTACACTATTTGCTATATTGCAGCAATAATAGAAGGCAGCTGGAACATCACTGCAACATAACTGCATAATATGTGTATATATGTTGCAAATACAAAATAGTTTTGAGCCAGGCACTCTCACATTCATTTTCACCCTGTCTGTCCTCTCTCCCCCACGTGTCCACACACCCATACACATACACTATTTGATATGCAGCTTCACGTTCATGCATGCACACACATAAATCCCCATATGACCAGCAGCAGATTCTTTGAGCCTCTTTCTCCAGCCTGAAGGTGACAGTGGCTCAGAGACAGACGCTAGCTGGTCAAAATTGCTATGTCAACCATAAAATTACCTTCAATCCAAATTCACTTGAGCTACTTGGAATTCTATTTCATCGAGCACAAATACATTTCAGCGATCGAGCTAAGTTCTATGTTTCTCTTTTTTCATCCCCCTCTTTTTGGAACAGTAAAACAGGAGGCTTGATGCCGGAAGAATGTGTCACACAGTAAAATGTGTAATCTCTTAATCTGTCCTCTTATCCACTCATGATGTTTTTATCTGAACCATTCTCTCATGGTAACCTCCATCACTCCCACGTAGTCTCTTAAAGTTAGGTAAGCTGCATTTACCACTTCATCTGCCTGAGGAAGTTATCACCTTTGAGAGTCTGCCTGAGGAGAAAGAGCTGAGATATACTTACACTTCACCGGCAAACTAAGCTGCTCTTCTTTAAAGAAAAAAAAACAACACGGAATTCAGTGAGTCTATGAAACATTAACAGCAGCGACTTGTTCCACCTCTACCTTAATCAGCACCTTCTGAAGTTTAAACTAAATGGAGAATAAAAGAGATTCATTCAAGTTCGAGAGCCTCTACAATTAAATAACTACATATACCGTAGATGATGAGCTGTGCTTTACAATCAACAGATGATATCCTCTGAAGTTGAAATCCCCCTGACTGTATCGATTAGATGTCGGCTGAAGTCAACAATACTGATGGGAGCTATATTACTCCTCTTAATGAATGATGTATTATTAATGGCCATGTAATAAGATTACCTTTATCTCAATGAAAGCAATCAATCTTTGCCCCCTGCTGTTCAGCTCTGTGAACACTCATTAAGTTTCGCATACATCTTGTCCTCTCACACTATGGAGCTCTGATCTACAGAGACTGCTAATAAAGAACAGGATCAAATCTAAAAAAGATAATGAATTAAAACTAAATGAATATGTATATAAGTGAAATTCATCCATTTAAAGAAGAACTGTTTTGTAAATCGTTTTTCTATTTACAAATGTAATATTTTACCAAGTCAAATTAAATGTTACATAAGAGAGCATTTATGGGAAAAGATGGTATGAAATGTATAAATTTACACAAAACTGTGCACCAAGTCCCTTCTTTTCCACAATGACAGAGTGAAAGTTGTAATTTCCCCCATTTATAATTTTAGCTCCACACAGTAAGCGACATGAGCTTTTTCAATCTGATGCCTGTTGATTGATACATTGCACAAGGAAGGTTTACAGGAGCCGAGTCAATACAAACAATTAAGCTTGATCAAAAGCCATGTGACCGTAAAGCCAGTTCATTTTCTCTGCGGCTTCTGCAGAGCCAGCTCAAACTGCACCGGAGGCTGGTGGACTCGGCCTCTGAGGTAAAAAACCATCTGAAACAATGGCAGAACAGCACCTCCCCCCGCTCCGGTTTCATCCATCAGGGGCTTGACGCAGGTGAGAGAGATTGATCTCTTTTTCACATGGGCCCGACACCCGCCAAGCTCTGGTGAGGCTTGTTTAACAAGCGCCATCCTCTCTGCCAATAAAAAGAACCTTTTCCCCCCTTCAGGCATCTCACAGGGCGGCACTTTGTGTCATACTGCTCTGTATATTAGCCATAACTTTTTTTTAAAAGAAGGATTTATAGACCCCCCAGCATCGACGTATGACACACCATGGTGGATTAATTATTCCAAAACAATTTGATATATCTGATTATTAATCCTGGGACACGAGCTCGCTTAGAGCAGAGACTGCTTGTAAAGGTTGGATTTATCATGTTGACATTTTGCTACAGCCAATGCTCCTCTCACTCCCTCGCTCCCTCCCCCCGATACAATGCAGTTGTTCAAAGCGCTGCCCTACAGTTTTTTTCCCCCCCGCCGCACAAAGTGGCAGAACACAAATATGCCCTTTTCATCTGTCTTCTGCCTTTTCCTCAGTGAGAAAGCTACGGATGTTTTAGTAAGAGATTACAGCTAGCAGACAAACATATTGTTTGCACACACCGGCTTGTTGAAGAGTGTTCTCTCTACTGGCGTGGCATGCATGGGCGAGGCACGCAAACGAAAGGTCAGGCCCATCAACATCCGTCTACCCCTCAAACAGCACAGACACCGGCCTCATCTAGCCGTACGGACAAACAACAAAGACGTGAGGAAGCAAGAACTCCAGTAGATGCATCAATGTGAAAGCAATAGAGAAGGTTAAGCCCCCAGTTTGTTCAGCGAGCTCTAGACAGCAGCTGTAGGCACTCCTGGCTAAAATGCATGCAAATAAAAAGAGAGATTCTGCTACGTTTAGAGTTACACTTTCGAGGTGTAACACCACTTCCTGCTGTAGGCGCTGTAGTAGTTGTAACCCTATGGGAGTGCTGAGCTGCTGAGCCATCAAAAGTGAAGAGCTGATCTCACCATACCCCTGACATTGACTAAAAGCCAGGCCTGAGCTTTAGACCAGGAAAAATGACCACAGAAAGGACGCAACTACACACAGATGCACAATAACTACACAGACACACAAAACCCTGTTCACTCTCATTTAGTGTCTCTTTAAGTCTGGATGTCTTCATTCTTTGAAGAAGTGTGGGGGGGGGGGGGTCTCTTTTCTCATAATCTGGCCAGAGTGTTTGTTGCCTACAAACATTCTAACATGACAGGTGACCTTGGAAATGAATTCCAGTATATCGAGAAAGCAAAAACACACATAATGGCCTTTTCCCCGAGCTGGGAGTTTCATTACACTCAGGTCTGCTCAGTTCTATTTTGGCAGGTCGTCTCTGTGCCCTTGATGTGATGAGAAATGTGAGTTTCCACACAGGACATACAGTTTTGGTATATAGCACTGTGCTGCTCACTCTGAGACACTGCTTCAATATCCCACTTAAAAATGTTCTCTCTCCGCAGCTTGTGTTTTTTTTTTCACACTCTCCCCGGCACATGAGCGGGCTAAAAGCACCATCATTACTCCATCAGACTCTAAAAGCGCCGTATCTGACCCATTAGAGTGGGCTGGTGGGAGCAGGGCTGTGAAATAATGATCAGTGACAATTCTATAAAAAGAAAACTGTTGCAAGCATTTGTTGGTGACAGCGGACAGGCGATTAAGGCAGACTGATTGAAAGCGTCCCATGCGAGCGGACGTGTCAGTCTCGGAGAAAGTTTTGCAATCGGCCTAATGGGCCAAATATCTGCTCTGCCTGGCTCCACTCTCTCCTCCACTCCACAGCGCTCTGCTCAATTAATCCACAGCCTCTTAATGACCCTCGAAGGTGACTTCGCGAGATAAGTGCAATTACACTGGAAACAAGGGTGCTGCCAATTAGTCCTCAAGTCTCCCTCCATCTTTGCGGCGGAGGCTGGGTACGTCCCACTGGGTCGGCCTGTTTGTGACTTCATTAGCAGGCTTCTAAAAGGGGAAAATGAACGCCTGGCCTAGATCACACTTCTGTGCGCAGGGATCAGCGTAGCAGAAGATGTGTTTGTCTTCGGATGTTCGGGAATGACGGAGGAGGCGCAGGCAACGTGGAGGGAGGTCGAACCTTAGAAACACAATGTCTGACAACTGAGACATCACAGATTAGTGGCACTCCTGCACAGTGTCAGCCCTTCACATGTTCTTGTTGTTTTAGGCGTGACGACTCGGGGGAACACCGAAGTCTGAGTTTGTTTTCATGTCAAGGAGTGACGATGACGATGACGATGACGATGATGATGATGATGATGATGATGATGATGATGATGATGATGATGATGATGATGATGATGATGATGATGATGATGATGATGATGATGATGATGATGATGATGATGATGATGATGATGATGATGATGATGATGATGATGATGATGATGATGATGATGATGATGATGATGATGATGATGATGCATCCAGCGCAGAGGTGCTAACCCTCTCTCCCCCTCTAATGCCTCCTTGCTCGTCTCTAATTGCTCCCCCATTGTTCCTTCCTGAGCAAATTGTTAATGAGAATTTCCTGCTATGTCGACGTCAGGGGCACAGTCACTTGTTGTCTGCCAGCACCGAGTCTGTGAGTAATGGGTGTGACTAATGCTGCTTGGCAGCTTCCACTCCCATCCCTCCCTGCCATCTGTCCCTTGCCACCCCTCTGGGTGCACTGGGGTGCTCTCAGCAGGTCTCAGTAATCATACACACACTAACACACACACACACACACACACACACACACACATAGGCAATTCCAGCCATTTGAAAACATCCAAAGATTTCAGAAATGATGTTTTCCAAATCTGTGAGTTTCACACGGACTGTGCCTTTGCATCACATGAGTCACCTTCACGAGTTTGTCAACAGCTAATTATTTTTTCTTTTAATGGGCAGCACTCTTTGAAACATATTTCATCTATAAAGTTAGAGGGAGAGGGTTTTCGAGATACATCTCGAAAACCAAGTCCAAGGTCCAAGGCTCTGTTCGGACCTGGTGTTAAAATCCGTCCTGAGAGATCAAATCAGAACTGGTCAGCGCTGAGATCATCTGTTCACACCTGGAATTAACATCCAGGTGTGTCCTGAATGTGTGTCCTGTGACCACATGTGATCAGCGCTCACGTCCTGCTCTATATGGAAATAAACGTGTACATAATTTCTGTCTGTGATGACCAAATTATGTTGTTTTTACGCAGTCTGAGTTTATAGATGTGTCCAATATTACTGTGTTTGTGTGTATGCTTTTGTGAGAGGGTGCATGTGTGTGTGGATGTGTGTGGGTCGGGACAAGCTATCGACAAGCGAGAGAGTGAGAGAGAGAGAAAGCGAGAGAGAGAGGAGTTATAAGGGGTTGAAAGAATGAATGTGCACAGCTGTGAAGAAAGATTTTACCAATTTATGAAAAGTATAGTTATTATGTGTTGGGTCAGTGTTGCCATTGCGGCCACAAACTAATCAACGGATGGGGACTGAGAATTGTCAAAATATGTTTGTTCATTGTGAAACGGTGTCGGGTCAGAGGACGTCAGCTGAGTGGGCGGACCTTCACACGTGACCCAGGAACGAATTTGTGTTCACACAGCTGAAAGAACGTTGCCAGGTGCGTCCCAGACCTCCTCCCCATGTGACCTCACGACACATTTAGTTGCTTTCCGTCCTGAACTTGGCACTGGCCACTTGTGATCCGATCCCTCAGGATGGATGGTAATCCCCGTTAAGACCAGGTCACTCACTCTCCTGTAGAGTAACACACTCGCTCCATGTTCTCACCAGAGTATTGACACGGTTTAATGATATATTAGTCGGCATTCCTGTTGGCAACATGTGCCCTCGCGCAGCAATGCAACGGCAAATGAGATGTGTGAGTGAGTGCGGAGGATAAATGTATCCAGGTTGTCGGTGCTGGCTTAAGATTGGGAGAAGTAGCATGAATCTCATTACAAAGGCCCCCGGACCTGCCCCTGCAGCCAAGTGAATCACTCTGAGTGACTTTAAATTGGTGTCCAATGAAGTAGGAATTGATCCTTGGCCCTGTTCTGGTTCTCTGAGGCAGTCTGGACTTTAATCCTCAGAAGCTGCAGCTCTGATGGATTTCTGGTATCTGCTCAGTTTTCATACATCTGGGTTCATTTTACAGCTGGAAAGCAATTCATCAGCAGAGGAAAATATTTGCCTCTTCGGTGGTAGTCGGGGTGTAAACTCTCACTGATTATTCCTCTTTTACTTTTTTTTAAGTTTATGCACAAAATGACGGTGGGGAAACCTACAAGCGCATTTTCTGTGAGTTGGATTCTGTTTGTCAGGGCATATTTTGATTGAAAATAAAAACCATATGATCACCATATTCAAGAGCTGAAGCAGACCTTTGAGGTTTTGGCACCACACACCCGGCACTGAAAAAGCAGAGGTATCAGTGGGATCTCAGTTTGTACTGCGACGGGTTTGATGGGAGTGTTTTCACTCCCTGAATCCCCTGAGGTCCCTCCCATCCTGCCCACCAGTCAGCAAATTAAAGCAGCTCTGGCTTTAGACTGTGCTACTAAAAGATCCGTTCTTACCTTTTCAGCAGGTCTCTGCACTTTTAGATGGAATGGCTCCACCTTCATTCTGGGAAAGAATAACAGTTTCCAAGCTCAACAACATACTAGACTCACACAGAATGTAATTGTCCATTGTCAACTGATCAGATGAGTGGGGGTGCAGGTATCACAGTAACCAACACGGTAACAGACATCACGGCAAAGTGGTGACTTAGTGCCCTTAAAATGGTTGTATGCACCCTCGACTTGTGCTTGTATTGTATTTAATCAATTTATTCATACTTCCTTTGTTTATATTTCATTACATCGTTGCCTACTTTTCATATTGTGTATTTCCTTTCCTAATACAGGCAGAATTTGATTTGAAGATTACACTTCCATAATTTTGTTGTGCCAATGAAATTCTTGCATCTTGATTTGGGTGCTACCAAAACACAAACACACACACACACTCAGACACACACACACACACACATAAATTCAGTGTTATTTAGCAGAGTAAAAAGCAGTTAATAATTCAGAACCTGCATCTGACCACAGGAATGGATCGGAGATACTAAAGCCAGTCAATTAGACAAACAAGGTTGACTCTATTGGGTTTCAATGGAGGTATTGATATGAGGCAGAGACTTTGTCGAACGTCCCAGAAAGCAGTCACTAAACCGTGACATCCCATAATGCCATGCCGCAAAGATGAGGAAACTCGCGACAGCCCATGTAATACAGTAGAGAGAAAAAAACATCACGCAAAGCCAGAGCTTATGTTCATTACTTGACGTGATATAAATCTTAAGAACATTCTTATTCATTGTCATTAGCACAATGGATACGCAGACTGCTCTTATGCTGCTCCTCCTGAGGATTACACACAGTCCGACCATGCATCGAGAAATTGATTCGCTGTGGATATTTTAAGGGTCAATCTGTGGGTCCATAATCTCATTTAGAGTGAATGAAATAAACATATCCATGGGAATTGGACACAGTTAATTCTGAAGGGTGCAAATTGATTTTCTATAGAGCTGGGTATAGAGAGAACTTGTGCGCCATGAAGACACTCCAGAGATGAAAACCTCTATTAGGTTTTTTTTTTTTCTTTATAAAGCAGCTTACTGTAGAGGCTTTTAGGAATTTTACTTCTTGGACAAAATGGATGAATGCTCTCTTCCTGCATTGGGTTTTTAAAGAGTCGAGTGCTGAGAGAGTTTGAAATGTGTTGAAGTCATGACACAGCAGTTTTTATTCCC